>NW_022196910.1:40189524-40204555 GCF_008632895.1 Mastomys coucha
AGATTCCACCTCACACTAGTCAGAATGGCTAGGATAAAAAAACTCAGGTGATAGCAGATGCTGGAGAGTTTGTGGAGAAAGAGGAACACTCCTTCATTGCTGGTGGGATTTCAAGCTGGTACATCCACCCTGGAAATTAGTTTGGCGGTTCCTTCAGAAATTGGACATAGTATTACCAGAGGATCCAGCTATACCACTCCTGGGCATATTCCCAGAAGGTGCTTCAACATGTAATAAGGACACATGCTCCACTATGTTCATAGCAGCCTTATTTATAATAGCAGAAACTGGAAACAACACAGATATCCCTCAACAGAAGAATGGATACAGAAAATGTGGTACATCTACACAATGGAGTACTACTCAGCTATTAAAAACAATGAATTCATGAAATTCTTGGGGAAATGGATGGATCTGGAGAATATCATCCTGAGTGAGGTAACCCAATCACAAAAGAACACACATGGTATGCATTCTCTGATAAGTGGATATTAGCCCAGAAGTTTGGAATACACAAAGTACAACC
Organism: Mastomys coucha; assembly: GCF_008632895.1. Classification (NCBI taxonomy): domain Eukaryota; kingdom Metazoa; phylum Chordata; class Mammalia; order Rodentia; family Muridae; genus Mastomys; species Mastomys coucha. The sequence goes on from NW_022196910.1 coordinate 40,190,051, forward strand.
CACAAACCACAAGAAACTCAAGAATAAGGAAGACCAAAGTGTGGATACTTCGTTCCTTTTTAAAAGGGGGAACAAAATACCCATGGAAGGAGTTGTAGAGACTACCTATGGAGCAGAGACTGAAGGAAGGACAATACAGAGACTGCTCCACCTGGGAATCCTTCCCATAATCAGTCATCAAATCTAGGCACTATTGTGGATGCCACCAAGTGCTGGGTGACAGGAGCCTGATCTAGCTGTCTGAGAGGCTTTGACCTTACCCTACTAATACAGAACTAGAGGCTCACAGCCATTCATTGGACTGAGTACATGATACCCAATGAAGAATCTAGAGAAAGGACCCAAGGAGCTGAAGGACTTGCAGCTCCTTAGAACAAACAACAATATGAACTAGCTAGAACCCTCAGAGCTCCCAGGGACTAAACTACCAATCAAAGAGTATACATAGTGGGACTAATGGCTCCAGCAGCATATGTATAGCAGAGGATGACCAAGTTGGTCATCATTGGGAGGAGAGGCCCTTGGCCCTGTGAAGGTTTTATGCCCCAGTGTAGGGGAATGCCAGGGCCAGTAAGCAGGAGAGGGTGGGGCGGTAAACAGGGGGAGGGGGGAGGGAACAGGGGTTTGTTTTGTTTTTGTTTTTGCTTATTTTATTGAATTTTATTATTTTTTGGAGGGGAAAGGAGATATTATATGACATGTAAATAAAGAAACATTAATAAAAATAATTTGATGTGTAGGTAATAATTTTAGTTTGAATTCTAATGTCTGATATGAGACCAAGGATATATATAATATACAATATTTCCATTTATCATGTACTACTAACATATTTCTTCAAGTATTTATTGTATTCTATTTAATATTTGTTTAGCTTGTACACATTCCTTGGTTACCTTATTTATTATAGTCCATTTAATAAATATTTAAGTATTTATTATATTCCATTTAATATTTGTTTAGCATGTACACATTGAGTGGTTACCTTATTGAACCCTTTGGCCTTTGTAAAACTCTATAAATGAGCATTAATATCATCTACAAATCACATTTAATGAAGAAGCTGAATATTGGGAAGTAATATTCCAGTACACCAGTTAAAATGCAAGCTTCATAGCAGAGATCCTGGAATGGCGACTATAATCTTTATATCATATTGTTCTTCATATCAAGAATAGGTAAAGTTGGGATTCAATAAAGCATACTTTTAAAAACTGTTAAATAAACACCAGTAAATATGAGTATTTTTTGAAAGTTCTGTAGTTTGGTTTTAATTTGTGGGAGATTACACTACTTAATGGTACATTGCAGTGTTTTGAATAACAATTAGGTCAGTGTATTTCTCTACTCTAGTGAAATGCCTTAATTTTACTGGAGTGGTGAATTAGATTAACTTGATTAAAAAGTTCCAAGCAGAAAATCAACACCAAAGATTAGCAAATTTTGAAGTGAGAAATTATGCACTTATAGATTCAAAATACATGTGACTGAAACCACCAAAGCTAAATCCTGGTAAGTAGACTGGATTAATTAATTTATCCTGCAGAGATTTACTGAGTTCTACCAACATCTTGTACTTGTCTAGTGGTAACTATGCATCAGTGCACAAAGCAGGATCTCTGCCTTCATGTTTTTTTACAGATTAGAAATTTGGAAACCATGCATGTACATGAATGTAGCAAAATAAAATACATGATAAACATATAAGCTGTAAAGCAGTGTTAACTATGCAAAATATAATTACAGCATAGTAAGAAGGAATTTGATATCTTAAGTGGCTGGTGGAGATCGAACCAATGTTTTTTAAAATAAATTATTCTTGTTAGAATTGTTATTTGAAAAAAACAGGTGTGAATTTGGCAGAAATAAAATATTAAAAACCAAATCAAAGCGAAATGATAGAAAAATCAGTAAAGAACTCATGCATTGTTGTGTCTCACTCTTATCATCCCTTCACTTGGAATGCTGAGGCAGGAGGATCAGTGGTTCAAGGCTAGCCTGGATTATATAATAAAGGGCATACCAGCTTGAGTTGTGTGTATCCCTTGCTTAGGCAACTAAAACAAACAGTAAAACCAAAACTACAACAACCAAACAGTTATTTCTGATCAGGAAGGGCTACAATGGCCATGTCATAGGAATAGGTTTTATAATTTCTATAAATAAGCCTATGGTGACAACAGAAAATTAAACCTCTACAGTGTATTCTTTAACACAAGACAGTTTGCAGTACTATAATGCCAGTCCTGATGAATGGGTGAAAGCAGTGAAAACTAGAGAGATGTGAAGTGGCTGAATTTTAGGTTTAATTTGAACAATAAAGAGGATTTTTGCTTGAGTGTAAAAGGCACATAGTGGATGGTTCTAAACAAAAGGTGGAGACCCCCTGAGTATCCCTCAAACTTGGCCTATCAAGTTGCTGCAGGGATTAGTTTGTGTTCTCCCACTTTGTCTAGAAAAGGGAGTCATATGTGCTGGGGTCCTCAGTTCCACCTAATTATGCTCTTTGGCTGGTGTCAGTCCCTGAGAGCTCCCAAGAATACAGGTTAGTTGACTCTGTTAGTCTGCCTATGGAGTTCTGATCTCCTTTAGGGCCTTCAATCCTTCACTGAACTCTTTAATAAGAGTCCCCACACTCTGTCCAACATTTGTCTGTGGGTACCTGCATCTGTTTCAGTTAGCCGCTGCGTAGAACCTCTCAGAGGACAGTTATGCTAGGCTCCTGTCAGTAAGCATAATATAGTATCATTAATAGTGTCAATAATTTTTGCTTGCTCACAGGACACATTTCAGTTTGGGATAGTTGTTGGTTGGTTGGCCATTCCTTCACTCTCTGCTCCATCTTTGTTCATGTATTTCTTTTAGACTGGACAAGTTTTGGATTGAAAGTTTTGTGGTTGAGTTTGTGCTCTTATCCCTCCACTGGGGTTTTTGCCTGGCTACAGAAGGTGACCTCTTCCGGTTGCATGCCACCATTGTTAGGATTCTTGGCTAAGGTCACCTACATTGACTGCCCCATCACAGGACTCTGGGGCTTTCTAGAAATTCCCCCCAACCACCATGCCCTGGAAGCTTCATATTTCCATTTATTTTCCTGTCCTTCTCGCCTTCTCCCCATACCTGATTCGGACCCCCACCCTATTACCACCTCTATCCCCTCTCCCACCCAGTTCTTCTCCCCCTCTGCCTCCTATTATTATTTTATTCTTCCTTCTAAGTGAGATTCAAGCATCCTCATTTAGGCCTTCCTTCTTGTTTATCTTCTTTGGGTCTGTGAGGTTTATTATGGGTATCCTGTACTTTATGGTTAATATATACCTATCAGTGAGTATATACCATTCATGTCCATTTGGGTCTGGGTTATCTCATTCAGGCTGATATCTTCTAGTTCCATTTTGTTTGCCTGCAAAATTCATGTTGCATTTGTTTTATTTAGCTGAATTATATTCCATTGTGTAAATGAACTACGTTTCTTGTATTCATTCTTCAGTTGAGGGATATCTGAGTTGTCTCCAGTTTCTGGATATTGTGAATATGGTTTTTATGAATATAGTGTAGCACGTGTCCTTGTGGCATGGTAGAGCATCTTTTGGGTATATGCCCAGTAGAAATAATATATAACTACTTCCAATTTTCTAAGAAACCATCAGTCATCGTTTGTCTCAATGACAGAAATACCAGCCAGAAATAGCTTCACTGATCTGAGGTTTAGTTTGGCTCAAAGTTAGAGGAAATTTTAATCCTACATAGAGGAGACTGTGATCTGCCATTCACAACAGAATGAGCATATAATGAAGGTACCTCCACTGAAGCAGTTGAAGAAGTAGAGAACTGAGACCTAAGTCTGTGTTGAGTACAATCCTCAAAGGCCCTTCCCTTTAGTGCCCAGAGTTGATCACATGCCAAGCCTATCACAAGCATCTAACACAGTGCCATAGTCCAGAAACCAAGGTTTGAACCCATGGTCCTATGGGGACATTTAATTTAATTCTCAAAAGATGGTGTGACTACATATTGAGAGGATTTGTTTAAAATAAGACCATTTTTGGCTTTATGGAAGTTGATTATGAAAGATGAGAAAAATGTTATTTATGGTAAAAATCAGGCTGTGTACTGGAATAAATGGCATTTCAATTCATGTAAACTTGCAGAAATAGAAATTCCTTACATTATAGATTTTATTCAGTAGTCAGTATTCATTACAAACATCTAATGATCAGGAACATGGGAGCTGTCATTTAAAGCAATGGCAAACCAAAGATAAACATGTGTAAATAATTCTGGAGATTCCATCACTTGAAAAATATGGAATCACAAACTGCAGGAAGAGATTCATAAGATCAGCAATCATGAACTTGAGTTCTGTATTTAGTGAAGGCCACATGCCATCCATAATATCTGCCCAGTATTCCAGTTCCAGCTGGGAAACTCAGAGCCAGTGTCTAGCAACAATGAATGGGTGATGACAAGAAGACTATGAGAATAAAGACAGGTCAGTCTGAGCTTCATGAAATCCTGAATCAAGTCTAAACACATATATGAAATATCATTCTTTAGACAACAGGAACTTCAAAATATGATAGGACTGAGCAGAGAAGAGCAGAGAATAAAAATCTCAGAAGAGAGATATCTCATAAAACATATGGATATAACTTGCATCTCATAAGACATGAATATAGGCTGTATCTTTTAGGTTGGTTGGATTACTGTTCTATTGCTATCAAGAGATACAGTAACCCATTAAGTTTATAAAAAAGCATTTAAATGGGGGCTAGTTTGATGAATAACAGTAGGCATGCAGGCTTGGCTCTGGAACGAGAGCTTATACCTTATCCACAAGATGGGAACAGAGGGAGGGCAAAGGACAGACAGTAGGAGAAAGGGGCTAGGAGAAAACCAGGAAGAGAGGGAGAAAGAGTGAAGGAGAGAAAGACAGAAAGAAAGAGACACACAGAGAGACAGAGAGACAGACAGGCAGAGAGAGAAAGAGACATAGAGAGACAGACAAAGAGAGACAGAGACAGAGAAGACAAGAAAAGAAAGACTGGACCTGGGATACGCTTTTAAATATCCCCTGTCCTGGTTATACATCTTCTTCAACAAAGTCATGTCTCCTAACCCTTCCTAAAAGAGTTCCACCAACTAGAGACCAAGTATATATGTGCCTATAGAAACAATCTTCAAATTGCCACAATTGTCCCATAATTATCTCCTAAAAACAACAGAAGTAGCAATAATACTTAAAAATGACTGAGGTTGAATTTCATCCAAATAATTATCAAAGAGTCACAGCTCTTAATGCTATAGGAAATGGGAATAACTATTTAAATTACTTAGGCAAAGAAAATCAACCTAATATTTTATATTTAGTCAAACTACGCCAAAGATGTTAATGAGTACCATATAATAACTGGAGATCCTTTCCCGTTGGTATTTCTTTAACACTGTAGTAAGAGAAACTTGTCCAATTATGAATGCTGAAGCTGTGCATATATTTAAGCAAATACTTTTTATCATGTTTTAACATTCATACCTTTGCATATATTACAGTTTTAGTGATTACTACAATGACTTAAATGCTTTAATATTTCAGTTCTTAATTTTTTATAAATTTGTTGATTTTTTTTTTTTATAAAAAGGTTGACAGTAATTTAAAACCTGTTTTGATCATATTCACTGACTTTCTCAACTCTCCCCAGGTTCGGACTCTTCTCTACTCTCCCAAATTTGTTTCTTGTTCATTCACCTTTGTTTTTCCTGTTGCTCATATATTCTTGGGTGTGTCATCTTCTACTTGGGCAGCGTCAACTTCCTAGGTTATTACTCTTAGATGAATCTGTTTCTTCCTCTTTTGTAGCTAATGATTGCCAGTATCTTCAAGGTTTGAGTATAATTGCCCGTCTATCTCAATTTCCATGCTGAAATTTAGGCTGGCGTGAGCTGGTACCCTTTTGTCTATGATTCGGCAACCATCGCCAGCCTGTGTGATTAACTGTCCTGCTATGTCCACAATTCACTGTAGCCATCTCTGACTCTTACACCTTTTCACATCCTCTTGCACAGTGATCCCTGAGCTGTTGGTGGCAGGGGTGAAGTCTCATTTTCTGCATCTTATCTAGTTGGGGGTCTCTGTGCTGATTATCATCTACTGCAAATAGAAGCTCCTCAGATAAAGGTTGAGAGTCCCACTGACCTACTGGTGCAGTGATAAGATTTAATGAAAAGTATTAGATATATTCCTTAAATGTAGGATAGTGTATATTTCTTTTCATTAAATCTCTCTCTCTCCCTCTCCCTTCTTCCCTCCCCCCTGTTGTGTGTGTGATACGATGTATATTTGTATACATATGTGAGTAAGAGCAGGCATGCTTCATGAATCATTTATTCGGGGGTTAGTGGACAATCTTGAGTGTCTGTTCTATTTAATGGCATCTTTTACACAATTTAGTATGGCAAGGCATATTGCTCCCATGTTTCTGAGAATGCTCCGGTCCCTTCCTGCAAGCTCACTTCCAGCTTCCTGCCAGAAGTGCTAAAATTACAGATGGAGAGCTGAAGTCCAATTCTCACACTTGCACAGCAAGAACTTCACCTACTGATCCACCTCGAGTATTTCTTCAATAATTATTTAAGTCATCACAAATTCTATTTCCTTCAAAATCCATTCCTTTGCTCCAGTGATGTATTATAGCTACTACTGTATTGAATACATTATTGACACAATTAAAATAAAAGAGAACACATGAATTTTAGGCAGCTATGATTAAGTAGAAGGAAATGATATCCATACTTCTGGCAGACATGGAGACAAAGCAAATTTCAATTTATTTAAAAAATATTATATTGATTCCATGAGTAAATAATATTAAACAAATATAAATGCTTATAGGAGTCAAGTTATTACACTCAGGGACTTGAGAAAGTCATCTAGAAAAACCTTAGTGACAGAATTGGGTTAGCTAGAAAGTGAGTGCACTTTGGGCAAGTATGTGGAGAAGATAAATTTTGCATATATGCACTCTGAGAGGACAAGCAAAACCTCTCTGTTGTGACAGTTTTGCACATGTCACACGCACATTTGTTTTTTGGACTTGAGATATGAATGTAAAAGTTTGCTCAAGAAGTAAAAGGTTCTAAAGATGAACTCAGAAGTTCAGGAGGAGGACATGTAAAAAAAAAAACAAAATAATAACAACAACAAAGAGGATCCTATTTCTAAGATTAACCAACTTCCCATGATTTATCACCAGCTGTAGTCTTTTCTTAGGAGTGAGGAAATGGTGGAGAAAATCTTCATATTTCAGGGCATGGATGCAGTGTGTCTTCATCTCGTATGACTATGTGTTTATGTAAGTCATTCTTAACAAATGAAAATTTCATGAATGTTGCCACAGGCATGCCATATAAAGGCCTAGCTCTCAATTACATTTTATCTTTTCAGCTCATAATAAAGTTATTGTGAGGTAGATTGTAGGGCTCTATATGTTCTGGAGGAACAAAATGCATTTGGGTGTGCAAAGTAATTTATCTTTATACATGATTCCAAAAGACCTAGTTATATTTCTTCTACTGCAACATTGTATCCAGCTTATAAGAAAAATAAGGAAACTGCCTAAGGCTGTGTCAACCCAATGTCAAAACAGATTGATAAATTCGCTATGAAAACATTCAAGTTCTGCAGTTACCTGAAATAATTTTAGATAAATTTTAGTATTTTTATCTTGATTTTAGGAAGATTTATGAGTCAAATAAACGTTAATACTCAATTCATCTTATTAATTTCTATGACATACTAAATATGGGACAATCAAAACATTGTGATGAATATGGTTCTTTGGTCCATTTTTATGGCTTTAAAAATACAGGAAGTATGTAGCAATCAATTTTCTGAATCTTTGAGGTACTATACTGTAGTTATGACAATATAATCACAAGTTAAAAATCTTCTGTAAGATTTGAACAGAACAGAACTTGCAAAGTTACACTGTGTAGGAAGATATTCTGTGGTCTTTCCTAAGGTATGAGGCATCAGGCAGACTCTCTTAATTATTGATTCTTCTTAAAGGATCTCACTTTGTTACTTTGACAGACTATAAACTCATTAGTACCTCAGGCTATCATCAAACTTGCTATGTAGCCCAGGCTGACTTAGAATTTATCATTCTCTTACCTATCCTCTGTAATACTGGAACAGCCATAAACTGCCATGTCCAGTCTATATAGCTTCTAACCCTCCTTTCCAAAGTGAAAGGGAAAGATAATTGAACTGTTTGTTTTAATTTTAGCATGTTCATTTGTAAATAGTATTCTATCAGATTAAGTTGCAGATATGAGATATTCAAAGGACAGGAAAAATATCTCACATAGTATTTGACTGTAAAGTAAATTACTTTCCTACAAAAATTTTACATTCACTGATAATAGATGCATTGTTCTATCATGTCTGTCTGTCTATATCTCTAACTATCCAACTATTTATCTACCTACTCATTAATTTATTTAACATCTACCACCATTTATCCAGCAGTCATCTACTGTTTTCCTGTGTATCTAATTTGCCTAAACCTTATATCAATATATATAATACTATGTCCATAAGTATATTTTATCATATATGTTTTTTTATATGATATTACTCAGGGATGAGGTTACAAGACAGTGGTAAGTGCATGCAAAGAGTGTTTTGTATCACTTTAAATAGGTGAACTGTTAAGAAGTAGTTGAAGTTGTGAAGTTCTATGATAAAATCACATAGAAATAGACATGGTTTGCAAAAAATAGTCTTCAGGGTTTTTTTTTTTTCAGTTATTTTCTTTCTATTTTTATTCACTGGTCAGAATTAACACTTGTGTACTGTCTTGCATTGTGGAAAGATATCAAACAATCATAGGTATAAAGGCATAGGTTTAACAACAAACTGGGTTCATAAGTAGTTAGTACAAATGGAGGAATGTGGAAGTGGTTGTGCACACAGATAAACAATGGAGAAGCTAGGAAATGTGAACACACAGGCATCCTTCAAATGAAGATTTTTAATCCATCTTCTTTCTGGAATGCTGGGAATCGATATAATTACAATCTGGTAATTACTTGCTACCTGTTGAGTCAGGCTGTGCACATGCTCCCCAGAATGTTATGTTTGTTTACTATAGGCTTCCTCCCTCCCCTAAAACTTGAGCATAGCATCTAGGTCATAAAATCCATCCTTATGTCATGTGTAATTTACAGCAGCCTTAGTTACTTGGATGTTATCTTAGCAGGAGGCTACATCCTGATGCCCACATACATTATGTTTACTTCAGTTATTCTACCTAGAACCTGAGCATTGTTTCAAGTCAACTGAACCTTTCTTAATGGACAAAGCCATATGTTTGTTGCGAAGAGTTCCCATGTAAACATGCCTTCAGCTTTGTTGTAGTCAAGAGACGGACTTATTTGTTAACAGAAAGCCTTTGTGCTTTTTTTTTTTTTTTTTGGCTTTTTCGAGACAGGGTTGTTTCTCTGGATAGCCCTGGCTGTCCTGGAACTCATTCTGTAGACCAGCCTGGCCTCGAACTCAGAAATCCACCTGCCTCTGCCTCCCAAGTGCTGGGATTAAAGGCGTGTGCCACCACGGCCCAGCTTGTTGTGCTTCTTTATGGTCAAAATAAACAAACTGGTAGACACTCCGAGTTTTGGCCCAGCTCAAGGACTATGAGGTAAAGTCATATTCTGTCTATGTCCTCATATACCGAGATTTTCTCTATCAAAAAATCTACAGTTGCTGATAAACCATGGAAAGGTGGTTAATCTTAGAAATCAGCTCTATTTATTTTCATGTATTCATCTTGAATCTGTAAATTCATCCTTAGAATATTTTATTTTTTGAGGAAAAATTCTACATTCATATCTCTGGTCCTGACATGTACCATAGTGCAAACACTATGTACCCCAAAGTACTCTAACCTCAGAAAGTTAAGGATGATTTTCTGAATGCAGAGTTCTACATATGTAGGGCTGGTTAGGTCTCATACCAGAAACTCTCAGTTTTGTACAAATTAGTGTATGCACTCATAAGATATTTTCTGATTGCAATTTTATTAAGGTATAACCTACATATAACAAAACATGCCATTGAAAGCACGGGATACTATTCTTCCTATGTTTGTAGATTTGTTAAACTGCCCCAGTTATGTATTTTTGGAAGAATACTTTCACTTCGAAATGAAGCCCTGTACTCAATGGCATGCATCCCCTCACCCCTCCAAATGTTCCTTATATACTCCTGGCAAATAGCCTATTCTCTATGGACATTTACCTATTCATGAATTTCATAAAGTAGAATCCTACAAAATGTGGTTCTTTGTAGACATTTTTAGTACGTCATTTTTAAGGCTCACAGTGATTGAGGAGCATTTAAGACCTCAGTTTCAGTGCTACATAATACCCCATTGTTGGTTTAACTCCATTCAGAAAATAATGTCTATTGTGGTGTTTTTACTTCTCAGATATTATGGTTCTGCTGTTGTTAATATCCATGCACCATGTTTTATGAAAATATACCTTTTCATTTTTGTTAGATAGTATCGAGAATTGTAATCAGTATGTCACATGAAAACTCTGAGCTTAACATTTACAGAAGTGGCCACGCTATTTTTCTGTGTGGCTTGACTTTTGATATTGGAAGTCATAGGACAAAATATTCTAACATTCCAGCAGACCTAAAGTTTTGAACTTAGAAACCATCTATGTACAAACATAAAGGAAATGCTATATTTAAGTACAGATCATTTTATTTTTAAGAGTAAAAGATTGAAAAAATTGTTACCAAAAGAGATGATCATTTAACATAACAAAATATTATTGAAAGGTGAAGCTTCATATTTGAATGAACAGCTAAAATATTTAATTTGTTAGAAGAAAATGTTAATTTGCCCATTCTACAAATATACAATAAATGGTGATTATTTAACTACAAAGGAAAAAATTAATTTATATCACTATTTTTATTAAAAATAACTATTTTTATACCAGGTCAGACTTTACCCAATAAGGATGTATTCCAAACAAGACCAAGTTAAAATAATGAAAATGTGGAGGTTTTGTGTGATAGAAACTTTCTGGAAGTGACAATTTCTATTTTCAGTTCATTTTGTAAATGGTTATATAATAGACGACCTGTTGGTGTGAACCAAAGGAACACATTTATTCGTGCACTAAAAATTATTTCTGAACTACTGCATGCTTCTTCTCCTACCATTCCTATTAGAGATAATTACTGTAATTCATGTATTACTGGGACTCCTATAAGCCTGCAAACAACATTGCAATTATCATCTCAATTTTCAGAAAAAAGTAAAAATACTTTATGAAATCTGACAGCTTCCTACAATTTGATATGTGGTTCCAGCCCAAGACTGACTGTTTTTACCACAGCCTCAATGGAGACTACAATTTATCATAGAGGTATGATTAGCTCATTAATTTCTGACATTTTCTCAGGTTAATGTTTTATACACAGGATCACAAAATAAATATTAAAGACATCATGATTACAAATACTGAGTTTGAGGTGAATCTGTATATTTCTGTAGCTAGCTAGCATAAACTTTTTTTTTTACATTTAACTTTATCTGACCATTGAGTGTGAGAGGTCTTTCCACCATTTATTGTCTTTTTTTAAGTTTCTTTTGTCAGTGTTTAAATAATATTCACTGTAGAGACCTTTTACCTACTTGAATAGAAACATGTGTTTTTCCCCCAAGCCTTTGAGCATGAGATAATTTTCCATATTATTTCCTCAGTATATTTTCTATAAGAGTTTAAGAAAGTTGCTATAAATTTAGTTGGAATTTAACTACTATAATGGAAGTGTTAGATTTAAGAATTGATCTGTCTATGGTTGTATGCTTGTGCATTTTTGTGTGTGTGCACACATTTATGTGTGTGTGTCCTTGTGTATTTGTGTGTGTATGTTCAAAGGTTTGTGTGTGTGTGTACATATGTGTAGGGGCAGTGGTACTCCTTACGGCCTCTTATAAACAGGATCATATTATGTGAAAATAACAATATTTTTCAATTTATAGTATTTCTTCATTACTTTTATCTTGTGAAACCTAACACTTCTAAGTCTTCAGTGATTAAGAACAAAGGTACAGACACCCTTATTCTTCATTTTAGAGGAAATGCTATGGGTTTTCTTCATTTAAAATGATGTTGTCTATGAGTTTGTCATTTACAATCTTGATTATAAATGTATGTTCCTTCTACTGTCAAATGTTTTCAGAGAATTATTGTGAAGAGATGTTGGACTTTGTTAAATGCACCATATGTAATTTATATTACATAGTCACTAATATAGTGAATTGTATTTATTAATTTCTGTATATTGAAGAAGTTTTCAATTAATGGAATGAAGCACACTTGAACAGGGTTCATGATAGGTATGATATAGTGAATTCTGCTTACAAGAGTTTTCTTGGAAAGTTTAGCACATATATTCCTCAAGGAGATTGTCCTGAAATTTTGTTTTATCCTTTTCTGGTTTTGGTATTAGGAAAATGAATAGCTTCAAATGGTGAGTTTGGATATTTCTTCACTTTTTACCTGTATAGTAACTCTCTGTTCTTTAAAGGTCTTATAGAATGTAGAAATAAATTCATTTGGGACTATTTTTCATAGGGATATATAATTTTATTTACTGTCATGGTTTGTTACAGATCAGTTTCCTTTGTGTTCTTTTGATTAAATTCTGGTACATCCTGTGTCTAGAAATGTATCGCTTTCCTCTAGATTTTTCTTATCTACTGGATTATAGGTTTTCAATGTTTGTATTAATGATCCCTTAAACATTATTGGTGTCTGTTGAAACACTTTCATATCCAACTTTCATTTTATAAATGTGGGTCATTTCTGTCTTTATTTTAGAGATTTCAGTTATGGGTATGTCAATTTTATTTTCCTTTTCTTTCTCCCTTCCTTCTTTTCTTTCTTCCTTTCTTTCTTTCTTCTTTCTTTCTTTCTTTCTTTCTTTCTTTCTTTCTTTCTTTCTTTCTTTCTTCTTCCTTCCTTTCTTCCCTTCTTCATTTCTTTCTTCCTTCCTTCCTTCCATCCTTCCATCCTTCCTTCCTTCTTTCATTCCTTCTTTCCCTTCCTTCCTTTTTTTCCTTCTTTCTTCCTTCTTCTTACTTTTTTATTTCTCTTTACACTCTAGATTTTATTCCCCACCTGGTCCATGCTCTTACAGTTCCACATCCCATACTGCCTCCTTACCCCCTTGTCTACAGGAGGATTTCCACAAGCCCATCCCACTCCACCAGATTATTTTTATTTTCAAAGAACTAAATTTGTGTTTTTACTGTTCTCTTCATTCTTGTATTATTAATTCTTCATTGATCATTATTATTTACACTTACTGCCTTGGTGTGTTTATTTTTTGTTTTTCTAAGATTTTCGGTATTTATATATTTTTCTTTTGTAAGGTTTATCTACCATATATAGGTATATATCCATACATACAAGTGTACACGCACACACACACACACACACAGACTATTATATTATGTATTCTTCTAGGACCACGTGAATTTATTTCTGCATCCAATCAGGCTTTAAGGAACAGAAACTTACCTTATAGTTAGAGAGTGAAGGAATGCCCCACACTCATTATGTGAAGCTAAACATTCCCCTGATACGAAAACCAGAGAAGAACACAACAAAAACTGAAGAACATGTGTGTTAAACTTTTCAAGAAGAGTGTTGTAATCCCAATCCAACAATATATATCACACATATCACAATCCATGTTCAATTTTGCTTCATTACACTGATAGAGTACTTTCAAAGAAAGAAATTAATAAATGAGATGCATTACATTAATGACTGTATAACTTACATATGATACCTTTTACAAAGTCTAACATTTTATATATATATATATATATATGTATACACACATGCATGTGTGTATGTGTGTGTGTTTGTGTCTATATCTGTGTGTGTTTGTATGAGTATGTCTGTGTGTGTCTGTATGTGTGTCTGTATGGTGTGTGAGTGTATGTCTGTATGTGAGTATGTATGTGTGTGTGTGTCTGTGTGTATTTGTGAGCACTTCTTTGTCTGTATGTGCACTACATGCATGTAAGGGCTGGCGAGGCCAAATGTACACAGTTCTTCTAGAACTGGAATTTAGTTGTGAAATATCCTACATGTATCAGGGAATTCTGGTTTTCTGCAAGAGCTAAAGGTAATTCTAACTTCTGAGTCATGTTTCCTGCCCTTCTCTGATATATATATTTCTAACTGAAATATTCATAGCTATAAAGAGTTCCCTCAACACTACTTCATTGCTGGTGGGATTGCAAGCTGGTACAACCACTATGGAAATCAGTTTGGCGTTTCCTCTGGAAATTGGACATAATTCTTACCAGAGGACCCAGATATGCCACTCCTGGGCATCTACCCAGAAGATGCTACAACATGTAATAAGGACACATGCTCCACCATGTTCATAGCAGCCTTATTTAT
>NW_022196910.1:40205268-40233882 GCF_008632895.1 Mastomys coucha
GAGGGGAAACTGGGAAAGGAGAAATCATATGACATGTAAATAAAGAAAATATCTAATAAAAAAGAAATGTGTTTTCTCTAATTAATTGTATAGCAACAGGCAATTATTTTCTAGTTTTATTTGCTCACAATGCTTCTTCCCATCATTTAACACTAACGTTGTATTGTCTTTGCTAGTGGGATGTACTTCCCATAGGAAACAATGAATTCTGTCTCCTCATCAAATCTGTATGCCCTTTGGCTGCAGAACCGAGACCATTAACATTCAGAGATGTAAGTGACAGTGTGAGGTCTCTGATGTTATTTTGTACTTTATATATTGTTTAGTTTTTTCTATATTATAGTTGCAACTTTGCTGTCATGGTACAGTTTTGTGACTTCATGGATATGTTTATCATTCTTTTAATATGTATAATTTAAAATGCAGACTTTCCCATATTTTTTGCTGTGTTGCACTAGCTATCAAAATTCACTTAATATGGCATTTTTCTTCATGTTTACTTTATGAAACACAGCTTTACTGGATAGAGTAATCTAGATTGGTTGTTATAGTCTTTCAGAACTTTTAACTCTCCATCCTATGATCTCTGGCATATTGAATTTCTATTGATAAAGCTGCCGTTATTTTGATACCTCTGCTTGCATATGTGATTTGGTGGTTCTCTTTTTTGAATTTCAATATTTTTCTTTGTTCTCTTGCATTAATGTTCTCCCAACACAGTTTTGGGTAGTACTTTTTCAGTATTGTGTGGCTTGTATGGATTTGGGAAAAGGGAGAATCTTTCTACTCATCTGGGATGGACAAACTAGTATCAATGTAATGGACATCAACCAGGAGATTTTTCAAAACCTAAAAAGAAGAAAACTATCATATGTCCAAGTTTTATCCTTTCTGGGCAGATGCCCTAAAGACTATATCTTGATAGATGGATACTTCCATGTTGATGTTCATTCTTGCTTAATTAAGAATGACTAGATGTCCATGAACTGGTATTGGAGAGAAAGTTGTAATACATATGCACAGTCAAATATTACTGAGATGAAAGTAAAAATTCAGTCTTGTTCTTGCTGCATTCAATCAGAGTTTATTTAGGCTCTTGTTGATTTCATCAAGTATTGTTTAACCATTCACTTGTTTTGTTGTTGTTTTTGTTGTTGCTGTTTGCATTCCATTTAATTCACTTCTGTTGGACTCTATTGCTGTAGAACTGGTAATTTTCAGAGGAGTTTTATTTACTTGACTTTTTATGTTTCTTATAATTCTGCAATTTGTCATTCATATTTGAATGGGGCAATTGGTTATTCTTATAATATATATTTTTGAAGACAACTATTTGCAGTATTTAAGCAGGAATATATTATACATTGATTGTGATGATAATTTCTACTATCTGACTGGGAAAGATATTAAAAAGCTAACATCTGAACCTCTATGTTTGGATTATTGTAAATAATTTCTAGGTGCACTACAATATTAAAATATTGAGTATACATGTGACCTCAGCTCATAGATACAGTTGTTGTGAAAATATAGTAATACTCAATTTAGAAGCATAATTCCTTCAACTTTAATGAAGAAAGGATTATAGGTTGTGTACTAATATATTAGATATTTGGGCTAAGAGAAATAAGAAAAGACAATGAATGAAATAAATGAGTATAACAAATTATTGATGAGAGAGACAAACAGAAGTAGAGAACTAGAGAAAAATAATATATTTTACAGTTGTGCAACTTGCAGTGAAAATACTTCATACAAGCCCCAAAGAGCTATAGAGTATGTAACAAAAAAAACAGCACTAAGTGTAAAGAACCTCTGACTAAATTGTTGAGTAGGATAGACCAGGGAGTCCATAGCTGCCTCCAACACACTAGCTATCACTCTTGCCTTTAGGTGCCTCTCAAAGACTGAATTTACATCCCTGTCACAGTCATCACTCTACTGATGTCAGGGGAATCCATAACCAAGACAAATGTTCTGAAAGAAAATATTTAGTTGGGGCTTTATTACAGTTTAAAAGTTTAGTCTATTTTCATGATAACAGAGAGTCAGGTGCTAGAATAGAAATGGAGAGCTACATCCTGACCCATAGTCAGACAGAGATCCTAGGCCTGCCATGGGTTCATGAAACCTCAAAGCCTACTCTAAGTGAAATAATTCCAACAAGGCAATACCATCTAATTCTGTCAAGGAGTGCCTCTGCAGAGTGAGTTGGCATTCAACTATATGAACCTGTATAGCAAGTCTTATTCAAAGTACCACAAAACACACACCTCAGACATAGGATACAGAAGACCCGAACTGGTTATAATCTTAAAACCTCCTTTCTGTTATCTAGCTTTCATAATATCTGAAGATGCAATTTAAACTACCAAGGAAGGAAAACAATCTATACTCCCACCCAGTTCTGACATCTATGGACTACAACAATATCAAGCATGGTAGGATATTCCTACAAGTGCAATATTGGCACTCCTATCTTGGTAGCTTACAGGAGCTGTCTAATGGGAATTAAGGCCACCCCAACAA
Source organism: Mastomys coucha (assembly GCF_008632895.1). Classification (NCBI taxonomy): domain Eukaryota; kingdom Metazoa; phylum Chordata; class Mammalia; order Rodentia; family Muridae; genus Mastomys; species Mastomys coucha. The sequence continues at coordinate 40,207,798 of NW_022196910.1, forward strand.
GAGAGAAATCTTGCCCCTTACTTTACACCTATCCAAATACAGACTGGCCCCCAACTACAGACAAATAATTATAGGTAACCAAAGAATAATCTACAAGAGAGAAATAGGCTTCACCATAGATGAGTTTCCTAATTAGTTATCCAATGCTAACTACTCAGCCCAAACATCATAAACACACAAGCGATACTGTCTTACTTAGAGTAGACAGAGAATGGTGAGAGACAAAGCAACAAAGAGGTCTTGAATCTGAAATTAGATTTGTTTTTAACCTTTCATTCTTTTTATTTTGTCCTATTCTTTAAAAGTTATAAAATATTGTAATAATAAAAATGAGTATTATAAAAATTGTTTGATATAAAACAACAATCAATTGTACAGTCTTGTATAGATGCTTGTCTACAGTAATACTGAAAATACATATGATTTTCTTGGTATAAATTTGAAATAACTCCAAATATATTAACTGTAAAGTAATATATCACTACTAGTATTTTTTTAAGTGAACATAAATAGATAAAGTTTTTTGTTTGTTTTGTATTTAGTAGAGCTTAAAATCTTAGCTCTTACTTTAGTATAAGCCCAAAATAACAAATTTTAGTATTGGAGTTCATTGTAATAAGGCTGTACTTCAAAGACCCTCACATCACCAAAGGATTTTACCTCCATCATAGCTAATCTGAGAGTTGACAGTTCTGCTGTGCCAAGGAATGAGTTATAGGCACGATTTTTGGATACAGACTCCCTGCTATGGTCAAAGCTATTTGACTTAAGTGAGTGACTTTATTCTCAGCCCAAAGAGAACAGGTTACATTCATTTAAGAAATGGTGTGTGTATTAAGATGGTCTATCCATGAAGTCATTCACCAACTGTTTCAGTGAACAATGGTTCTGCTTTAAGTTTGGCACAGACATTAGGTGAGGGTAAGAATCTGGTTCATTGGCTGTGATGATTTTGAAAGCATTCATCTCAGATAAAGAGTAACTTTTAAAGTCATCTTCTATAAAACTTAGTACAATAGTTACAAACATCAAGCAAAGCATTCAGTCTTATTCTTTGTTGTTCTCTTACAAACCACCACTCAAGTTAATTGTCTACCTTTCTTTAGGGCTATATAAACTTTTGAAATATATAAACTGTTCTGAAAATCATAGTATAATGTAAAAACATCAGAGAAACAATCCTACTAATAGAGAGGCTGAGATAGGAGAAACAAGATTTCAAGATCATTATATTGTACCCAGCAAGACACTGTCATGTACAAACAAGCAGAAAGTGTGTATGGATTGTACAATTATTGGACCTATTTCTCCAATTACTAAATTAGAGAGACCACTGGATGACAGCCAACAAATTTCTAATTCATCATATTTTTGGATTTCAATTGATTAGGATATATTGGTAATTTTAATTTTCATATTAAGATATTAAGGAAAAGTGATTGTTACTTCATGTCATTTTTGTTGTTAGAAATGGAATTAGGTTTGTGTGGGTTTGTTGAAAGATTATTTTCTTGCTTCTTCTAGAGTGTAGTTTTACTCCTTATGTTGGTGTTTTCCCTCTTTTATCCTTTGTAGGGCTGGATTTGTGGAAAGATATTGTGTAAATTTGGTTTGGTCATGGAATATCTTGTTTTCTCTATCTATGGTAATTGAGAGTTTTGCTGGGTATAGTAGCCTGGGCTGGCATTTGTGTTCTTGTAGGGTCTGTATGACATTTGCCCTGGATCTTCTAGCTTTCATAGTCTCTGGTGAGAAGTCTGGTGTAATTGATAGGCCTGCCTTTATAGGTTACATGACCTTTTTCCCTTACTGCATTTAAAATTCTTTCCTTGTTTAGTGCATTTGGTGTTTTTTATTATTATGTGATTGGAGGAATTTCTTTTCTGATCCAGTCTATTTGGAGTTCTGTAGGCTTCTTGTATGTTCATGGGCATCTCTTTCTTTAGGTTAGGGAAGTGTTCTATAATTTTGTTGAAGATATTTCCTGGCCCTTTACGTTGTGAGTCTTCACTCTCTTCTATATCTATTATCCTTAGGTTTGGTCTTCTCATTATGTCCTGGATTTCCTGGATGTTTTGGGTTATGAGCTTTTTACTTTTTGTATTTTCTTTGACTGTTGTGCCAATATTTTCTGTGGTATCTTCTGCCCCTTAGATTCTCTCTTCTATCTCTTGTATTCTGTTGGTGATGCTTGCATCTATGGCTCTTGATCTCTTTCCTAGGTTTTCTATCTCCAGGGTTGTCTCCCTTTGTGATTTCTTTATTGTTTCTAGTTCCATTTCTACCCTGGATAGTTTGTTCATTTCCTTCGCCTGTTTCATTGTATTTTCCTGTAATTCTTTAAGATATTTTTGTGTTTCCTCTTTAAGGGATTCTAGCTGTTTATCTGTGTTTCCTGTATTTGTTTGAGGGAGTTATTTATGTCCTTCTTAAAAGTCCTCTATCATCATCATGAAAAGTGATTTTAGATCTGAATCTTGCTTTTCCAATGTGACAGTGTCCAGGACTTCCTATAGTGGGAGGATTGGGTTCTGATGACGCCAAGTAACCTTGGTTTCTGCTGCTTTTTTTTTTTTTTTTTTTTTTTTTTTTTTTTTTGCTTGCCTCTGGCCATCTGCTACCTGTCCTGGCTAAATCTGACTGGGGTCTATCCTACCTCTGTTTCTGGTTGTGTCAGAACTCCTCAGAGTCAAGCTGTCTCTATGATCATGTTATTCTGGGATCCTCTGATCCTGGGTCCTTTAGAGCACCCAGGAGTAGTGTTTTCTCTGGGTGCTGTGGAACCGACTGCAAAATGTATGCCCAAGGTCTGCTCAGAGCACCAGTCCTGACAGACTGGAAGCAACCTATGCCACTGGGCTGGTGGAGTACCTGTGTGCCTGGGTCCCTCTGATCCCAGTTACTTCCGGTGTTGGGACAGATGTTGTGTCCTCCTCACCTTTGATCGAAATTAGATTTTTAAAGAGTGTTGATGTCTACTTATTAATTTACTTGAGCACACATGCCAATATTCCTTATGTGTTCATTTGCCTGAGAATGAAGATGTAATATCTCTTGTTATCCTTGCTTAAAACCAGATGCAGGTCCCATCTCTACCCTGTCTTGCTTTACTTTCTCATGCTATTTGTTTTCTTACATGAATAGACCCCTGTAATACTTCCTCTGCTGATCTTTGTGTTTTCCCAGGGATCAGTGGGAGTTTTTCATAGTTTGTGTTGTAACTCTTATAAATAAATAGAATTGTCTTCTAGTCTAAGTATGTCTTCTTTCTAAGGTACTTGGCACTATTCAACAATCTTCTGGAGTGCTAGTATGTCTCACTAAATTCTATGGCTAGGACTGGATTTTAACCACCGACTGGCTCTGACCAAAGCTTTATGTTCCATGGATAAAGGCAGAAGGTTGGCCTGCAGCATGTGCCTCAGAGTATGAAGAAATGCAGCCCAACATAAAATGATAAGGGCGCTAAAAGTATGAGGACATTGTTTTGTGATTTACTATTACTATTTATTGTTATTATTATTTGTAACTTGTGGCTGTTCCTGGGCATGACCTTTATTGTGTCACTGTCAGAACATGGCCAAAAGAATGACCCACAGTGAACAATGCCTTGGGGAACTGTGAGAGAGGTTTCAGGAGAACCTTTTATCTCAAGTGCATTTTGTCCCCTGGATGATTTTTGAATGTGATTTAGTGCCTCCTGTGACAAACATTTATATTCGATGTATAAGACATATTTGTTCTTATTGTACGTCAGATCATAGCTGTAGAACCTGATATGGTAATAGGATATGCTGATTGCTGTCCTCAGGCTACTCTGAACCTGAATATGACCTTCTTCCTTTCTTTCATGCTTTCCCAGATATAATCTCTAGTACGGGACAGGAAATTATGTTTAAATTGCTCTGTCTTGAGAAAGTTCTAAGAAAAAGCTCCCTTATTAATATTAACTTTGTGCTTGCTGGCACTTATTTACATGTTTTTCTGAATTCAAACAATATCCTTTGGATCATTGTTCTCTTTGCTACATTCATATATAAAGGTACATCGAAACTAAAGTAAAATTGCCTACAGTATTATTCTGTAATGTTCCCCATTCTTTTCTTTTGCATTTTATTTATTTATTTATTTTTATTAGATGTTTTCTTTATTTAAAATATCTCCTTTCCCAGGTTCCCCTCCAAATGAAAAAAAGAAAAAAAAAACAAGAAAAAAAAATAAAATAAAAAAACCAAAAACTAAAACTAAAACAATCCCCTGTTCCCTCCCTCCTCCCCCTGCTCACCACCCACCCTCTCCCACTTCCTAGCCCTGGCATTCCCCTACACTGGGGCATAGAATCTTCACAGGGCCAAGGTCCTCTCCTCCCATTGATGACCGACTTGGCCATCCTCTGCTATATGCCATCCTCTGCTCTACACATGCTGCTGGAGCCATGAGTCCCTAAAGTCTTTTAATCCTAGGCCTTTCAGATCTGCATGGGTCAATGAAGTTCAACATGCCACAGTGTAAAGCCAACAGGAACTCCTGATGGTGTCTTTATAACAGGATGCGGAGATACTCTCCTCTACAATTTTGAGCTGATTTTTTTCAGAGAAGGTGGAGGAGAGAAGACTCTTTACCTTTGAAGATACTCAGTAACTGAATCATAAGTGATATTTTAAAATGTCTGTTTGCTGATGCCCCAGTACAATGCCAAGATGAACGATTTCTCTAGTACCTAAGTGGAATGTCAGGACCTGCTCAATGATGAACTCACTGTCATCTATGTTTTTGAATCTGTTTTTCTTTTATGATTTCTGCCCCCCATTGGTCCTGAATCCCCTCCCTTCCTCTCTCTCTCTCTCTCTCTCTCTCTCTCTCTCTCTCTTTTTCTCTGTCTGCCTGTCAGTCTCTCTCTTTCTGTCTGTCTGTCTGTCTGTCTGTCTGTCTGTCTCTCTCTCTCTCTCTCTCTCTCTCTCTCTCTCTCTCTCACACACACACACACACACACACACACACACACACTCACACACATTCACACAGACTTGCCAATGGACTCTTTTATCTCCCTTTCCACTCTCTCCCTGTCAGGATATCCTATCCTATCAGTATTGAGGATAGAGCTTCCCTTTCTCAGGCCATTGTCTTGTTCTTCTTTGGCATCTATCTGTATTCCCTCTGCACTGAAGAGGGGCTTGGGGGCTCTGCAGTAGATTTTGGGCTTCTTTCCCTTCTGTTTTTCTGTCCAACCATCCATTTCATTTTTTGTTGCTGAAACTAATATTTTCCTGGCATCATTATTTCCCATCTCATGGGATAGCTATTCTCCAAATTTCCAAGTTTGTTCCATAGAGTATTTAGCAGTTGGCATATTGATACTGTTTGCTCTCCTTGAACTACACTTGCATGTTTTAATCAATTTGAGTTTTCCTTAAAAACTTTATAACACTGCTTTACTTTTCTTTTTACTTGATCTCTCAGGTTTTCAGAAGTTTTTGTTTCAATGTTCAGCATTCTGTAATATCCTTATGTAATCCCAGAGTTTTGTTTCTTTGTGGCTTTTGATATTGTTTGATTGCTCCTGTTGGAATATATCCTTTCTTTTACCATCATATATATGAAATCTCTCTGCATTACTAAAGGACTTATTAAAAAATCATATTTGCTGAAAATGGAACTAATAACAATTCTTTTTATGTTAATGCTTAGTGTAAACTTTCAACTTCTAAATTATAAGCACATCATAATATATTTTTTGGTTCTCTGGAATGTAAAATTCTTTTTTATATAATAATATTGGGTCTGGACAGGAACTACATTTACATTTGATAATAATCATTTGAACTAATATTTATGATCTTTTATGGATTCATTTCTATTCCTGTTCCTATATTCTTGCCTTATTTTTAATTTAATGGGGCATTATTAATTCTTTCCACTTAGCTTCTCCCTCTACTCTTATGAAAGGCACATTGTCGATCTTACTCTTCTTGTATTATTAATATGTTTACAAGTATATTTAATCAACTCTTTTTCAATTTGATATTTTTAAAATGGTCGGCCTTAATTTTTATTTATTTCTATAGAATCTTCTAACAGTGAACAAGCTAAATAAAGAATAAGTTTATTTTTATTATATGAAATGAATAAGAAAGAAAGACTTAAAAAGTATTTATCTGCTGGGGTATAAGGCAGGCTTTCACCCTGTGAGTTTCTAGGCCTATGAGGGAGAAAGTCCATCTTCTTACTCCTAGTCAAACCCACCTGGACCACACCTGCTCAGTATATTTCTAGAGCCTCAGGACATAGATATATATGTCTTCTAAGTGTTTTAAGTCACAGTGTTGAGGTTGTAAGTGATAGAAGAAATATAGAGAAAAATGTCTCACCACCATGTTCATCTCTTTCATACAAAATAAAGAGAACTTAGCACATTGTGATCATATCTTTATGAGCACTTCACTTCATCATCCTGGTTATTACTTTTGAGTTAAGGAAGTCCAGAAGTCTATCTTGTCTTGAAGGTTAAATGCCTGCAATTTATTGGCAACTTGATTGGCGAGACTATTTTACTAAAATGTTACTCAGCATCTCTTCTAGAATCCCATCCCTTCTCTGTGATATGCTTAATCTTATATTTTGCACGTATATGTGTGTATAATGTATCCATACCTGTGTGTGTGTGTTTATATGTCTGTAGGCAGACATCTTTGAGTGAGCATGAATATATGTGTCTTTCTTCCTCAGTCACTTCTAACAGTATATTTTGAAACAAGGTTTTTCACATGAACCCAGAATCTATTCTATGCTGCCACTTTCCTTAGGGGATCCCAGAGGTCAGAATCCTGAATATTGGAATTATAGGTGGGTTAGTATACCTGCTCAGCATTTATGGCATTTGTGTGAACACTGAGAGCCCAAACTTCAGTCCCCATTCTTTCCTGCACACCTACCTCCTCCTGAGGAAAATTTTAAGATATAGTTTTACTTACTGGGCCTATTCACAGCCATAGACCCTTAGGTGCTATATTTTCTTAATAGAGAAGTCCACCATGGGTTCATGCAAATTTCTGTTTCATAAGCCCTCCTAACTAACATATATTCTAAGCAATGCCAAGAAGCAAGGGCCTTCTGTGTCACACTCACCCTAGCCACCTGCCCTCAGCATTTATTTTCCACTCTTACATAAGAAAATGGTCACCTTAGACCTTGATCCATTTTTCTTTTTGAAGGTAAACTATCTCTTTATAAATTATTCTTTCTGTAGAATAAATCTATATAGACTTAATTATTCCTGCTTTTAAGCCTTTGATCATAATCTGTGAGAGAGTGAAAACAGGGTACATGAAATTGATGTCATATTGCAGGATTTAAAAAATAGAATATTCTGCTCTTAGACTGAACATAGAATCTTTTTTTTTCTATTTTAGGTCACCAGGAAAAGCTGGCCTGATTTCTTTCATCACTACAGGTTCCATTCTTTTTGTGTAATTTTAATGAGACACAGGTGAGACTGTGGAGATAGAACATGCCAGCTGCAGGAATGAACAACTATCAACAGCTATCCAGAATCTCAGCCCATTTTGGAAATGTTAAGTCATACAGAGACCAGTTGAGTTAAAGAAAAAATGTTCAATAGAGCTTTGTACAGCATTCTTTCAGGTATAACAATGGTTGAGTCAAGATTAGTAGGAGCTATCTGGTGCTAAACTGGGAAGCAAGTACTCCTGCAACCTAACATAGAAAAGGCAACACCCAAGTCAAATTACACTCCTGTTTGTTCTCCACTTTGTCAGGCTTTTGTTCAAAACCTCTAAAAGAGGATGGGGAGAATTCCAGGAGCCACTGTTGATGATTGTAGCCAAAATACCCAACAAAGGAGAGATACAATCTGTAGAGACCACCTCCAATAGATAGGCATTGCCCCCAGTTAAGGGATTGGGGCCACCTATGCATCTCAAAATGTTTAATCCAAAAATGTTCCTGCCCAAAGGAAAGACAGCTACAAAGAGTGGAGCAGAGACTGAAGGAAAGGCCATCCAGAGATGTCCCCACCCCAGGGATCCATCCCATCTGCAGACACCAAGCCCAGACACTATTGCTGATGACAAGAAGCATGTGCTGATAGGAGTCTGGTATGGCTATTTGCTGAGAGGTTTGACCAGTACCTGATCAATACAGATGCAGATACTCACAGCCAACCATCTGACTGAGCCCAAGTACCTCAATGGAAGAGCTAGGGGAAGGACTAAAGAAACAACCCCATATGAAGAACACTATCAACTATCCAAACCACTCTGTTTCAAAACAGAACATCAAATCACCATCAAAATAGTATACACAGAGGGATCCATGACTCCAGATACATATGTAGCAGAGGACTGCCTTATCTGACATCAGTGAAGGGGAAGCCCTTGGTCCTGTGCTCAATGCCCCAGCATAGGGCAGTAAGGCCAGAGTGGATGAATGGGTGGAAGAATACCCTCATAGAGGCAAATAGGAGGGAGAGAGGGGGGAGAGGATAGGGGTTGTGGAGGGGTAACTGAAAAGGGGATATCATTTGAAACATAAATAGATAAAGTGATTAGTAAAAATAATAAATGATTAAAAGGAGGGAATGGTGGAACCATTTGAAATTATTTTTGAGTCCTAAAAATGATAGCAACAGTGAAGTGGATTTTTGTATTGGGAAACATACTCTTCACCTGGAATAATTTCTGAATTGATACTCTTATTGTAATGGACTTCTTATCTCTTCTTCTTAGTAACTACCAGACAAATGCTAAACTTCAACATAGTCCTACAATCTTAACAAGTTACAATTCCTTTGATAAAATTTATTTTTAATTAAAGTCGTCCATCCTTTAATTCCTTCCCATTCAGGTGTGAGTAACTAGCCATGAAAAGGCTCATGGCAAGTGAAGCATATAGAGATCTATCACAGTCCATGCAGAGCATAGTTAGAGGAAAGATTATTTGTCTTATAATGGAAATGTAAGTGATATAGATTAGCTATAGTACTTCTAATTTCTGAAGATTTTTCTAGTTTCAAGCCTGGAAATGAAATGGGTATATGGGGAGATTGCTTGGACAATCTTGACTATCAACCTGGCATGATCTAAAGGGAGATGGTTTGAACCTGTTTGTTAGCATGTTTTTATAATGGATTAACTGAGGAGGGAAACCAATCCCCAGAGCAGTTGTCACCAGGTATCAAGCAATCTACAGAAGAGCTCGCCACCTCTCCATCTTCAGGACTTCGTGAGGGGCAACCCTCAGTTGCCCTTCAATGATCTTTGACTCCAGACTCAGTGGTTTTCCCTCAAGAACAGTATAGGAGCCATTCGTGAGGAAATTCTGTAGGAGATCAATTAAATATCTGGAATCCCAAGTCATTTACCAGGTCACTACTGAGTTTTCTGTGTATTTGATGTGCAACCAGACATTGTTGGCCTATTTATCAATTATTCTGTTGCATATCCTATAAATCCTCCTCATGTGCAATCAGTTCATTTGTAGAGAACTTTGCTTAGAGCTTAATCTGTATTATTCAGAAAATATGGGGAATGTTGTTGTACAGTTCTAGCTTGTCTTTGCTACATTTTTTTTAGCATCCTTTATCTCCCTGGTTTCAACCCCTATAAGTAGATAGAAGAGAAACAAAGGTAGAGGGGAGACAGACAGACAGACAGAGAGAGACAGAGACAGAGACAGAGAGAGAGAATCTCCAAATCTAATTCCTTCCTTCTTTTTTCTTCCTTGAGCATCACTTCTAACAAAAAGCAACCAATACCCTGTGAACCACCAACAATCATCCACTCTACCTATAACAGCTCTAATATTTATATACTCTCTGAGTATTTCCCAGGATCCCTAATGTCACACAATGATCGAAACTATCTGCAGCTGGCACAAACACTCCTCTGCTAGAGCATGAGGCAAGTCACAATCAACTAAAACAGACAGTCAGAAGCAGTCCCGAGTATATGCACCTCGGATGATAATGAAAGCATGTTCTTAAAGAATTTGTGCTTTTTTTTTAAAAGAAACCAAAGTTCCAGAGTTCTCACTACATTTAATGTTTTTCAAATCATTATTTTTACAAGAAAATTTTATAAAGTGTCTGATTCAGAAAGAATTATGCTTTTAGTCAAGGAGGAATATAGAAAAAGGAAAAAAATCACAAAATTTGATTATCAAGAACTGAGCATGAGGTAGTAAGGTAAAAATGTGCAGATTTTATTGTACAAATGCTGAAAAAGAATATGAAGTGAGATTGGAACACTGACAGCCATCCTGGTACAGTGGATCCTCACAGAGCCTGCAACATACAACAGTATCATGGAGTATAAATTCTTGGTTTAAGAATATTGTGCTTACTTTGGGGCTAAAAAATTTAATTTAAAGTTTAAAAACTGAATTAAGTTACTTTCTTTGTTACTTCTTTTCATTTGATTTCATATTTCATATCCTTCAGGGATATGTAAATTAGGCTAGTAGTTTTACAAGACATAAAAACAGTGCATGAAAAATCTCTCTATCTGACTTTGCTCAGAGTAAATCTATTCTGTATATGTCATGCAAATATTTGCAATATCTGGTATCAATAAAATGTTCCTTAAAAGAGAAAGAGTGATGACTAATTCATTATTTACACTTTGTTTTCTTGTTCAATGATACAGAAAGTTTGAAAAGAATAGAACAAAGTTGCCGAAAGTGTGTTGTGCTTATCACAGACATGGGAATTCAATCTGTAATAATGCTGGACTAAGAAAACAGCAGATGCATGAACATCTTAAAGATAGATGTTCATCATGTGCAGTTTTTCTAGCAAGGTTAATTATATTCTAACAACTCCCTTAAATCAATTAAGTTGTAAATCTTATACTGAGTTTTGCCAAATGAGTTCTGTGAATCAATTTTCTAGAAATTCATGGAAACAATAGACATATTTTATATTATCTTTTTCCATGATTACATATATTTTTAAAGTATTACATATTAAAATAATGACTTTTTACTTACAAAGTAATAGAAAAAAAACAGCAAAGGCATTGCTCTCATATAAGGGAAGCTATATTAAACTACACCTAATGTTTTCAAGCTAGGTCAGTAAAGTTAATATCTTTCTATATGTCAAATTCTGCTTTGGAACATTAATTGTTATTTTATTTCATACATATTCATAGCCTTAAATGCAAACATTTTTAGAGAATATCTGTTAAGAGGCAGTTATCTGTTGTCTTAATCATTTAATACCACTGTAAGGCAATATGAAATATTAAATCATTTACTTTGAAAAGAAATGTATTTTACTAATAGATCTGTAGTGTGGGAAGCTCATGGGCATGGCACTGGAGTCTAGCAATTGCCAAGAACATATGTCTCTCATGATGAAGAACATAAGGGAAATAGAAAATAAAGCAAGAACAAAAAGGATTAATTCAATTTCAGAACAGCACACTCCCCAAAACCTAAACCACTTTGGTAAGCACAAAAGGAATCTATTCATGAAAGAGCAGAAAGATGATTCTGGATGAGACTTGTAAGCATTGGAATACCAGATATCACACACACACACACACACACACACACACACGCACATACACACGCACGCACGCACGCACGCACGCATGCACGCACGCACGCACAAATCCCTTAGAGAAGAAGCTTGTGTTTTAGTGGATCAGGCTACTCTCAACTGTCCTCCTCACTGCTTCAGTAAGTTCACTCAGGACAGGGCAGCATTAGCTCATGTCAAATGTGTGAACTCTTCCTTCATTAGTGCAACAGGTAGATACAATTTGAAGTGAAGGTAGGGGGAGTGATATAAACTATTACATCTTCCCTCACAACTTAATCAGGCCCTGCCCTTGAATACTGTAGCACTGGGCGTGAAGTTCCTAACACATGAATTTTGTAAAGGCATTCGATTTATAGCAGCTGTCAATTAGTATTAAAAAGGTGTAGTTAGTTGACCTGGATTCAGAGACACTGTCAGAAACTGGGTTGAGGGTAGGTACATAATGTTATTAAACAGAAATGCCATTGAATCCCAACAGAAAGGAATAATGAACCATTTATTTGTTACGTGTGTGCTAAACTGATGGCATAAGATGCGAGTTCACAGCAAGTTTCACAGTTCCTGTGGACCCTTGAGCCTTCTTTTCCCGTGTGCACACATGTGCTTGTCATGTTTGTCCAGAGCCTGAGTTTTGTACAGATGACCAATATATTCAAATGCTTGGCTTTGTTATACCACTGATAGAAAAAGAAACTCAATTTTGTATTAAATGATAAAAGAAATAGTTGATATTTATCCACATTTCTCTTCTCACATTAAATTTTAACTGGTCCTATCTCTAAAAAGAGAGATAAAATTTGAAATGGAAGTTCTTTTAAATTCTACCTTCGTAGCAGTGATGTTATCTGACTGCCACTTACCAAGGTCAGTGCATGCTGGGAGTTCTTAAACTTTATTGTGCATGAGCATCCCCTGAGAGCTGTTACAAATGCCTGACTCTGGTTCCTCACCCATAATTACTGTCAGAGATCACAGACAGAGAGGACTCTGCTTTGGCTTAAGTTTCACAGGGAATTCTCATTCAGGTTATTGGGAAACTACACACAGCTTGGTTAATAAGATCACTCCAATTTGGGCATTTAGCTAAATCCACTCATTTGGCCGTCTCACAAGAAGCAAAAAATAAAATCTTAAGGAAAAATCATCTTGTAAGTTCATTTAACCATCTTTAAAACTTTGCCCTCTGCTATTGTGATCTGAGCAAGTCACAGTCGCTTTCCCCACCTATTTTTCTAGCCAACATCTGCGTGAAAATCTTCTTCCCACACTAACAGACTGTACACCAGCCAGTCACAGAACGACCACGTTTGGAGTGCTATTCTTATATAATTGCTGCCTGTGGAAGAGGATACCGCTGTGCGCGATGCTAGTTCATTAGTTACAAGTTAGACTGGAGCTCGAGGCTTCAAACAAGAAACTCTTCATTTTCCTCTGTTTAGCCAGATCCTCCTCTGCTCTCTGTAAGTAGGAGGCAGGTTTCAGTCTCTAACTTAGAAAAATCAGGTGAGCACACCCACCCAGGGCACATTCATTCACTAGCAGCAGGTCACCTCCTCCTATCGCTGGATCTCAGCTCCAAGGGGCCGCCAGCTGCAAAGCAAATGTAGTGCGGGCCCCTTGCCTACAAGAACCGATTTCTACCAAGTGGGAAATTGATGAAGATTGTGTGATTCCAGTCAATTTCCCTCACAATGGGTAAGACGAGCTTGTGCCCATGCTGCTGTGGCCCATCCAGAGCAGCTGTTGCCATTTACCTGAGCCTAGACAACAGGGATGGGGAAGAAGAAGAAAACTTGGGAAATAGGAGAGCATATGTTCAAGGGAGATTATGTCCTATCTCTTTACAACAAAAAATTATTTGCCTTACATAGATTAAGTTATTTAAAAAGCACATGTGCACCTGGTTGTCTATAAGTGTAGTAGCTCCCAAATGTATCATGCTGTTCCAAAGTATACAGGATTTATTTTCAATAGTCTACACAGGAGAACACAGATTTACTTTTGTTGTTTGTTTCAAATTTACTTTCATACCTGGGGATGTGGATCAGCATGTAGATCGCCTGTCTAGTATGTATGTATGTATGAAGCCATTGAATATATTCTTAGAACCACAGACTCTAGGAAAAGTAGTATACAACTCTGATTTCACTACTTGCAGGTGAACTTGGATCACAAAGTGATCCTCAGCTATATAGCAAGATTGAGACCAGTCTAACTGAATGAAATCCTTGTCTCGAAACAATGCAAATGAATTTGTTTCTGATGGATGGCTTACTAATAACCCCATGAACTTATGGAAAGTTGGAGACAAATGTCACTCTAAGAAGCACCTCCAACTATTTGCAGATGAGAAGGAAAAACCTAGAAATTCTACTTCAAGCTTAGGACAAAAAACATGAAATTATTAAATAAGGCATCAACCTTCTATAGTACCCATGTACACAGAATTACATAGTTACCCAAGATTGGCAGAAGTTTGCCAGTCTTCTGGGCTTTCCATCTAATCTATCTCTGCAACCCTGAATTTCAAAATTTCTCTTTAATTCTCTCTCTTTCTCTCTCTCTCTGATGTGTATTTTATATATTCTCTATATAAGTATGTATACAAATATATTATCTATCTAAGTAAAATATCATAGTGTAATATTAATAGTAATAGTATTATTACTCCCTGTATTTTTCCTCATTCCATGTGCATTATTAATCATCATACATGTAATTATTTTGTATATTTTATATATTCACATAAGTATATGATAGATATATATCATGTATCACATATTATACCTGCACAATAATTTCCATAGCACTTGTAGAAGTTGAGAGCCTAAAACTGAGTAAATGTTTTACTTTTGCCACATCTTACAGGAATATGCAATTGTTTTCTTAAGAACAGCCATCGAACTGGGGTAATGTGAAAGAGGTACCATGTCACTCATGTCTTCAATATGTCTGTCTGTCTGTCTGTCTGTCAGTCTGTGTGTGTGTGTATGTATGTATATATATGCCTGGTTCCTTTCTGTTTGACTCTCTCTTTTTCTGTGTGTGTGTGCTTGTGTATATGTGTTCATGTGCATGTTTGTGTCTGTCATTAAACTAAAACAAAGAACAAGACAATTAAGAAATCTTAAAGGAGTGAGAAATAACACAAGGAAGATAATGGTATAGGAAAACGAGTGTACATTTGAGGGAACAAATGGCCTTGAGTAGGCAGACAGATGTAGTGGGGAGGGGGATGAATAAGAAAAAAGAATATCAACACATACATATGAAGAATTCATAATTAAATCTGCTACTTTGTATACTAACCTATTGTTATTAAATAGGTTAAAAAACAAATAAGTTGGCTCCTGGGAATGTATGACACTGTTTCTCTCAATTTTCTATCCATTTATGAAAGGTTATTCTCTTGTTCCTTGGCTGTTTTCTTTCTATGGCCTGACTGTTGATGTTTATGTAGTTCTTTCTTAAATGTAATGTTCACGGGTTTTACTGTAAGTACTATGTTGTTGCTATTAAATATTCCATAGGTAACCATTACCCACCTACAAATGTCAATATCTTTCCCATTTTTAAATATGTTTTAAGTATATTCACTCCTGTGGAAGTCTACTTTGTAGCTAAAACAAAACCGCACAAACTGTATGGATCACACTATTTTAAGATGCATTTTTGCACACAGTTCTAAGGATCAGAGTCTCTAAGTCTGAGTCACAGGTGATTCAATGTGTACAGAATCTTTTCTAGACATCTGCTTCCTGATAGACTGTCTTTTTGACTCCTCCATAGCAAAAAGAGCAAGTAACCTGTCTGGAAATCATTTGCAATAGTGCTAACTAGATTTATAAGCATGCAACCATAGAGCTTTAGCAGTTCCCTTTCTAAAATGGTCACTTTGGCTGTTAATATATCAATATATTCATTTTTTGAAGAGTATAGACATTCAATCTAGTGTAACTTCTTGCTTCTCTTTTACTATTTCTAGAACAGTCGATCACCTCCATTCTATCTCCAATTCTAAATCCTAAAAATCATCTTGGATGTCTCCCTTTCTTTTTACTTCTACAACTAAGCAAAGTATCATTCCAGTATAACTTCAGCATTTTCATTACTTTCCAGTATTTTTTCCCATTTACACTCACTATCCTTCACATCCATACCCACAAAACTGAATTACTTCCCATTTCCTGTAGTATTGGCAAGGTAGAGTCCTTGTTGGTGTTCCGGTTTTCTTCTTGCACCTATTCAACAAAGAAACAACAAAAGCCTCATATAGCATCTGGTATCATTGTGTTTTACTGAAATAGTTAAATTTCCTTATCTTGGAAATTTCACATTTCCAAATGAATAGCTTTCCTCCCTCGACTTTGTTTACCTCTGACCTCTTGAGAACTGCTTTTGAATCTTAAGCTTGAGAGTCTTGCTTCATGACTAAACTAAAATAGCACAGATAGCATCACAAGGAACTCAAAGTGCTCTGCAAAAATACCTTATTTATCACTAAATGTGTTGGCTGGAGAAGCAAATGTCATCATTAACATTTGGAAGAAAAAAGCAAGTATAAAATCTGTGATGCTTTTTTTAGTTCCTCAATAGAATTAAGAGAAGTATCTAGGATTTTGTAAGACTTATTCTGGAGCAGAAATGAGAAGTATAGGCCAAATTTTTCATAATATGTGTTTTAAATTTTGAGACAAATTCTCACTGTGTAGCTTGGGTTGGCCTCAAACTTACTATTCAGACAAGATTCATCTTGAACGTGAAAATCCTTTCATTCACTCTCAACAGTGTGTGAATTATAGAGCCATGAAACAACACATTGCCTTATCATAATTTTAATAAAACCCTGAATTGTTCCTGGGTTCCTTCTTCAGAAATGGGTCTATAGCTATGGACACATATCCACTCACTTCAGGAGGACAGTAAGAAAACCAAGATTCTGAATCCATTCCAGCTAAACAAAAAATATCACTTTATTAAATATATTTCATAGTGATATCTAAAGCTTTGTTCATAAAAAAGTCTTAATGGCTTAATTATAGATATTGGTAAAATGAGATTTTTCACTACAAATGTACAAGAACATCCTGTGCTAAAATGAAATCATTTTAAATTTTCTAGTGAATCCTTCAGATTCAGGTCTGACATGAGATGCCTTTCCTGACCCCAAGTCTGGGAACCTCAAACCCACTTATGTCTCTTCTGCTCATTATTAGCTGTCAGTATCTTTATTTAACCAGTGGCTTTAAATTAAGGAGCAAGGTCACATTGTACATATGGATTCTCTCCTTCCTGGGAGCAACCAGACCTTGGAGGCATTATAATATATAACAAAAGGCCAAGTATCCACGGAGCGTTCTACAAATGAGTCCTCCTTAAAACTCAGAAGTATTGGTAATAAAAGAGCAGGTGTGGTATATTGTCTGCATTGGCCACTTGTTTTTCTTCGGCACCTCTTCCACAAACAGGAACAAAAACAAAAAACAGAAATGCAGTGTCCCACACTTCAGGAGGCTGGAACATTCCAGATTTGGATGTGTTCATTCAGCCTAAGCATATGAATGAAAATCAGCTCCATACTTTCCTTTGACCCAGGGTATATTCACAATCATCCTATACCGTGGTTTCCAGAAACATCAACTGACCTCAGCCTTCACCTCAAAAAGTGTTATACTTGGTGTCTGATTCCAAATTTCTTTCTTTAAAAAGCATTATTCATTTTGAGTTAGTGCTCACCAGATTGCTTCTGAAAACAAAGTGCAAATAAAAACCAATAATGTGTGCTGGAAATTGAGTAGGATCTTATGTAGGAAAAGAACACAATTTTACCTATTTCAGAACCCAACCTAAAAACACTTAAGTAGTAGAACTAGAAATTTTACCTATTTCAGAACCCTACCTAAAAACACTTAAGTAGTAGAACTAGAAATACAAGGTGGGATCCTATAACCTAAAATTAAAGTGATGTGAAGACTGGGGGCGGGGGATATAAAAATGTGATTCTTGGGTTAGTAATAATGTACCAGTACTGTGTTGTCAGTTGTATCAAAACATATATGTGTAAGATGTTAACTAAATATTGTAAGGTATGGTAAGAGTTCTATACTATCTTTCCAGTTATGTCTGAAATTAAAACTTAAAAATGATACTTGGTTTTCTCTTACTATTTAGGGATACTTCTTCCTGTCCCATACCCCACCCCTTTCACAACCTGTATCAGAATCATAAGCTGCTCATTTGTTTAAATAAAATAACAAGGTTTTCATGTCACTCAGGAGCAGCCTGTTGCATGTTATAAATCATACCTAGATTTCTTCGACTTGTAATACAACATAAGTGACATTCGTTGTTAGATGATTTTCTTTAGGAAATAAAGTATTGTATCCATATATAAGTGGAGCTGTCCAGCAGCCCCGGAGAACTGAGTATAACTTGAAAAGGGGGCTGGAAATGAAAAAGGACAGGTGGGCAAGAAAAGAATGAAGCAAAGACAAAGGTTTCTGGGCAAGAGAAGGATGAGGCCAAGACAAAGGTTTCTGATCAAGGCTCAAAGTTTAATTTTCAGATCTGTATTTATAGAGGGAAAATCCACAGGCCCATCCTTTGTTTCAGATGGATTATCTTGCAAAGCAAGCTCAGCAGACAGTCTGCTCCTGTAGGAAACTGCAGGTGCAGCAAGGCTGAAGACCTACAGCTAGGTGGGAAGACTCCCCCCTAGGTCAATTACGTTGGCAGAAAACCAAATGTGGCAAACAATTAAGATCTGTTTAGCATCTTCAGATCTCAGAGGGAAATTGTACTGAAGTGCACATTCAAATACACAGACATAACAAGAAAACACAATTCAAAGTGGAACACAATCTTAAAAACAATAACATTAAATAATTCCCTGATTAAACTTCAGGTGAAGGAAAAGCAGTAAATTAAGCTCAAACTTAGTAAGTGATAGAAAATAATAGCTTACAAGGATAAAAAAGTGAATCAGATAAAAAACAAAAATATACAAAAATTTATTTTATTTATTTATTTATTAATTTTTAATTGGTTTTTCTTTTTTCTTAATCATTCCATCATTTACATCTCAAATGATACCCACTTCCTTATTGCCCTCTCCACCAACCCCCATCCCATGAAATTCCACTTCCTGTTTCCACCTCCACCAACCCTCCATCTCACATCTGCCCTCCATCTCACATCTGCCCTCCATCTCACATCTGCCCTCCATCTCACATCTGCCCTCCATCTCACATCTGCCCTCCATCTCACATCTGCCCTCCATCTCACATCTGCCCTCCATCTCACATCTGCCCTCCATCTCACATCTGCCCTCCATCTCACATCTGCCCTCCCCTCTCCCCTTTGCCAGTATGGTGCTCCTCCACCCACCACACTCTCCTGCCTCACCGCTACATTAAAATCAGGGACAAGACAATGCTTCCCACTCTATCCCTACCTATTCAATATAGTGCTCGAAATTCTAGCCAGAGCAATTAGAAAACAAAAAGAGATCAAAGGGATACACATTTGGAGGGAGGAAGTCAAGATACCACTATTTGCAGATGATAGGATAGTATACATAAACGACCCCAAAAATTTTATCAGAGAACTCCTATAGCTGATAAACAACTTCGGCAAAGTGGCTGGATACAAAATTAACTCAAATAAGAAGCCATCCTCCATGCAAAGAATAAGAGAGCTGAGAAAGACATTAGAGAAACAATACCCTTCAGAATAGTCACGAATAATATAAAATATGTTGGTGTGACTCTAACCAAACAAGTAAAAGATCTGTATGACAAGAACTTCAAATTCCTGAAGAAAGAAATCGAGAAAGATCTCAGAAGATGGAATGATCTCCTGTGCTCATGGATAGGCAAGATTAATACAGTAAAAATTATTTTCTTTAGAATTAAATTCCTTGACTTTAAATGATTCAAGATTAAAAAATTAGTTGATAAATAAAATTATAAATAAGTGTATAGATTTGCAATTAATGCCACAGTCATGCAGAAGATTATAAAAGAATAGTATAAACAATACATCAACAAATAAAATAGCTTAGGAAAGAAACAGAGAAATTATTGGAAACATAAAAATCTATCAAGAATAAGAAATATGAATATGAATAAATGAGCAGTTAGTCCACAGTAGTAATAATCAGTAATTACCAATAATCCACTAAACAAACTAATCAAGATATCACGGCATCAAAGTTAAATTCTATTAAATATTAAAGAGAATCATCAGTAGTTTACAAATTTCTCCTAAATAAATGAAAACAGAGTAATACTTTTTAAAATTCAATTTGTGAGTCCAGCATTAACATAATATCAAAAGCCAAGATATTACAAGAATCAATAAATATTAAGACCAATGTCTTTTGACCTTGATTAAAATGTCCTCAACAATGCAGAGGCATAGAGTATGTGAACATTAGTATGTTAAAACGACCATACATCATTTGCAAGCAGTCTCTCTCTTGGCATGGAAGATCCTTTAACATACACAATTAATCAACATATCATAGTGTTAACAGAAAGAAGAAAAATGTGATAATTTTAATAGAGTCATGAAAATAATATTACAAATTCTAACATGCCTTCAGGGCAAAAAATAATTCTGAACAAAATGTTTTTAGAATTATGTCAAGCACAAGGGTAACATCTTAATAATACAGAGAAATTCTAAGTATTGCTTCTATAGTAAGAAAGATCGAGAATGTGCAGGCTAAATATCCTATTCAACATAAGTTTTGAAATCCTACACAGATGAATTAGCTACACAAGGTATATAAAAGAAATCCAAAAATAAAATGAAGTAATTTTTTCTCATTACATATATATATATATATATATATAGATATTTTTACTATGTGCATGCATGCCCACCCATGCACTAGGTGCAACTCTGATGCCTTTAGAATTTAGTAGAGGGCATCAGATTTTAGATTCCCTGGGTCTGCTGTTTCTGATGACTATTAGTTGTCATTTAGTGCTGAGCATTGAACCTGTGTAGTTTGGAAGAGTAGCCAGGCTCTTAACTGCTGGGACATCTCTCCAGCTCTTATAAAATTGTTTTTGAAACTTAGATGGTATTAGGTATAGAGACTTCAAGTGATTGACCAAAAATATCACCAGAACATGTACATGTATGTATTGAGCTTGCTGCATTAAAAAATAACTTTATCTATAACAATAGTGGTTTATCCAAATTTAAATCAATAAAACTATCTCATTTGTTATAACACCTATAAAAAGAAAAAATTAGGAGTGAGTCTTTCCAAGAGAGGAAAAGTTTGCTACACTGAGAAATAGGAGCCTTCAGGGAAAGAAACTGAAGTAAAAACAACAACAAAAACAAAATACCCCAAAAATAAAATACTCCTGTGTATTAAAAGATATCACATTATCCAAATCATTAACATTAAAATAAGCTGATAGATTGACCAAGCCAGCTCAGTCAGCCTACAGGGTCTCAAGGGAGGGAATGAGGATTGAAAAGAACATAGAAAATTAGACAACATTATAACCTGACTCCAGCCAGGGCTGAGGCTTAAGCAGCTTTATTTTTCTCCAGCCTACTTTTATATCAATCTAGGTACATCCAAAAAAACATGGCCAGTTCTTAGATCAAAGACAAAGTAATCAAGCAAAGTAATAAACAAGGAGATCACAAAAGAAAGTAATTAAGCAGAGTAGTAAGCAAAAAGATCACATTTGGAAATAATTCAGCAAAATACTAAACAAAGTCCCATGGTCATTGTTGTTCTTATCTAAGCCTACTTCTTTGTCCAAGACCAGTGACATATGCCAAACTCCTGGAATCGCCACCAAAAGCTCTCAACATTTAGATTTAGATTTTCTAATTTTTCTATGAAAATCCCATAGTTTTCACAGAAACAGAGAAAAATAATTCTCTATATCTAGTAGAATGATGAAAGACTTTGACTATTCAAGCAAGCTTAAGTAAGAGGAAACTTTGATACAATGAATTCTCTCTGGCCTCAAGTTGTATTACAAGGTAAGGAAATTAAAATATGGTACAAGCATGACAAAAGACATATACTAGTGGAACAGAAATCCCAGAAAAAGACACAAAAACATACCGTTAACTATTCTATATCAAAAGCAAATTGAGAGAATTCTGTAATATTGAAGTTATGGTTTAGATATAATGTGAAAACATAATAATTAAAAATAAACCCAAATCACTTCATCAAATTAAAATTTTTCTGTAGAGCTAATTTGTTGAAACATCAAAGAAAGGGAAGAGGTTCCATGGAATGGAATAGGGTATTTGTAAGACATATACCCTGTAAACAGATAATATCTAAAATAAGTAAGGAGCACATTTTATTCATCAATAAAAATAACCTGATTAAAATGATCAAAGGGTCTAAATATCATTTCCCAAGGAAGGAAGTGGAGAACAGGTACAGAAGACAATGTTCAGCCTCTTTAATTGTCTGTAAAATTGTCATTACCCCAGTGAGGGACCACGTCCCACTTTATAAGTACAAGTCTTTCTGAAGTTAAGAGATGCCAAATGCTGCTCAGGAGGAACTGGAAAGAAAGAACATGAGAACTTGTGTGCTCAGATGGCTGAATTTAAAGTTGGGATGACCATTGCAGGGAAATCTATGCTGGTTCCCTGACCAACTTAGGACAGAATTACTATGTGATGCAGCAATCCTATCTAGCTGTGCATCTCAAAAAAATAACCATCATCTAGAAGATACTCCCCCAGTGTTATTTTTAATTAATTACTTTTTTTTTCTTATTTACTTTACATACTGTTCACTGGCTCCTACCAGTCACCCCTCCCAGTTCTATTTTGATTCCTTCATGGCCCACATATACAAACAATGCTTCCTTTCTGGTCTGGGCTAGTGCCCTGAGCAGACTTTGGGTGCAAACTCCTCAGCCAGTCCCACAACATCCAGAGAAAGCTCCACTCCCAGGTGCTCTAACATGCTCAGGATCATAGAATCAGAGGTGAGGAGGACACAGCATCTGTCTCAACACCAACTGGGACCAGCAGGACACAGGCGCACAGCAACTCCACCAGACCAGTGGCACAGCTCCTTCTACTCTGGGCTGGTGCCCTGAGCAGACCTTGGGTGCAAACTCTGCAGCTAGTCCCACAGCACACAGAGGAAGCTCTACTCTCAGGTGCTCTAACATGCTCAGGACCATAGGATCCCAGGAGCTTGGTCACACCATGATCTTATGGTCCCAGAGACAGCTTGACTCCCAGGAGCTCTGACACACCCAGGATCTCAGGATCATAGGATTGCAGAATTGCAGGATCACAGAGACAGCATGACTCTGAGGAGTTCTGACACAACCAGGATCACAGGAAGGACGAGCTCCAGTCAGATGTAGCCAGGGAAGGTAGCATTAGAGATAACCAGATTGCAGGCAGCAGGCATAAGAACATAAGCAACAGAAACCAAGGTTATTTGGCACCATCAGAACCAAATTATCCCATCATAGCAAGTCCTGGATACACCATCACACCAGAAAAGCAAGATTCAGATCTAAAATCACTTCTCATGATGATGATACAGGACTTTAAGAAAGACATAAATAACTTCCTCAAAGAAATACAGGAGAACACAGGTAAACAGCTAGAAGCCCTTAAAGAGGAAACACAAAAATCCCTTAAAGAATTACAGGAAAACACAAACAGGCAAAGGAAATGAACAAAACCATCCAGGATCTAAAAATGGAAATAGAAACAATAAAGAAATCAGAAAGGGAGACAACCCTGCAGACAGAAAACCTAGGAAAGAGATCAGGAGCCATAGACACAAGCATCACCAACAGAATACAAGAGATAGAAGAGAGAATCATAGGGGCAGAAGATACCATTGAAAACATTGACACAACAGTCAAAGAAAATGCAAAAAGCAAATAGCTCCTAACCCAGAACATCCAGGAAATCTAGGACACAATGAGAAGACCAAACCTAAGGATAACAAATATAGAAGAGGGTGAAGATTCCAAAATTAAAGGGCCAATAAATATCTTCAGCAAAATTATAAAAGAAAACTTCCCTAACCTAAAGAAAAAGATGCCCATGAACATACAAAAAGTCTACAGAACTCCAAATAGACTGGACAAGAAAATAAATTCCTACAATCACATAATAATCAAAACACCAAATGCACTAAACAAAAAGAATTTTAAAAGCAGTAAGGGAAAAAGGTCAAGTAACCTATAAAGGCAGGCCTGTCAGAATTATACCAGACTTCTCACCAGAGACTATGAAAGCTAGAAGATCTTGGGCAGATGTCATATAGACCCTACAAGAACACAAACGCCAACCTAGGCTACTATACCCAGGGAAACTCTCAATTACCATAGATGGAGAAAACAAGATATTCCATGACAAAACAAAATTTACCCAATATCTTTCCACAAATCCAGCCCAACAAGGGATAATAGAGGGAAAACACCAACATAAGGAGCAAAATTTCACCCTAGAAGAAGCAATAAAGTAATCTTTCAACCTAATTATATCTCTTATAACAAAAATAACAGGAAGTAACTATCACTTTTCTTTAATATCTCTTAACATGAGAATTAATATTACCAATATATCCTAATCAATTGAAATTCAAAACTATGAGTAACTAGAACTTTGTTGACTGTCATCCAGTGATCTCTCTAATTTGCTAATTGGAGAAATAGGTCCAGAATTGTACAATCTATATAGACTTTCTGTTTGTACGTGACAGTGTCTTGCTGTGTACCTCATAGTGTTCTTGAAATCATGCTTCTCCCATCTCAACCTCTCTATTAATAGGATTGTTTATTTGATATTCTTACACTATACTATGGTTTTCAAAACACCTTACATATTTCAAAAGTATTTATATAGCAAAAAAAAAAAACATAGACAATCAATTTGGGAGATGGCTTGTAAGACAACAACAAAGAGTGAGACTGAATGTTTTGCTTGACATTTATAATTATTGTATCAATTTTGAAGAGAAATTTATAATTTACTCTTTTTCTGAGATGAATGCTTTTCAAAATCATCACAGCCAATGAACCAGAACTTTCTCCTCACCTAATGTCTGTGCCCACCTTAAAGCAGAACCATTGTTCATTGAAACAGTTAATGAATGACTTCATGGATAGATCATCTTAATACACAAACCATTTCATAAATGAATGTAACCTGTTTCCTGTGGGCTGAGAATGATGACAATCACTCAAGTCAAATAGCTTTGACCATAGCAGGAAATCTGTATCCAAATAATCGTGCCTGTAATTCATTCCTTGGTGCAGCAGAAATGTCAACTCTTAGCTATGATGGATGTAAAATCCTTTGGTGATGTGAGGGACATTGAAGTACAGCCTTATTACAATGAAATCCAATGTCTAAAATTGTTCTTATTTTGGGTTTGTACAATAGTGAGAGCCAAGATTTTAAAGCTCTACTAAAAACAAAACAAACAAGCCAACAAACAAAAGGACTTTATCTATTTATGTTCACTTAGTAACATGCCCACCATTTTTATGATTTATATAAAAATATATATTGTGTTTAATATATAAAAATAGACATTAATATTTTTAAAAAATAAAAATATAAAAACAATGTTGAAACGAAAACATACTGAAAATGTTATGTTCACACACATATATTTATATATAAGCATTATATAACATGTGCTATATGATACATTATATACATATACACATGTGTATACATATGCACACATGTGTATACATATATACATATGCACATATGTGTGTACATATATACATATGTGTATATGTATATATATACTTTTAATGCATATATATATACATATAAAAGTTAAGAAGAATCTGTGATTTTCTATAATCAGGCTTAACTTGAAAGGTTTGATAAATGAAATTATATAGAGAGAGTTGTAAATCAAAACAGAATACAAAAAGTTTAGCTCTTAGAAACAGAGTTAAGGGTGATTGTTAGAGGTAACAGGTAGAAGTGGGCAGATGTCCATTGAAAAGCACACAATTCCTTTAGAAAATAAATAGGTAGGTCTATAAGCCGTATAGAGGAGAATGGTTGTATTTAGCAGTAGTCAAAACAAAAATTGTGCAGAGAGGAGTGAGAGAAGCCTCATGGCTTTAAAGAACTTATTATTGTCCTAGAAGTGCTGAATTCAGTTCCCAGAACTCACATCAGGAGGCTCACAACTGCTTGCCCTCACTCAAGTTGCAGGGGATTTGGTGTTTTCTAGCCTCACTGGGCACCTGGACTCTTGTGACATACACACACACACACACACATACGCACACACACACACACACACACAGTGGGAGAGAAAGAGGGAGAAGGAGAAGTATGACCACATGTATACATATGTAAGTTAAATGTGCCAAATAGAGAGACTTATATCTTCAGTGTTCTCAACTAAGCAAAAATATTACATTTAGAAAATGCAATAACGGAGTTTCTGAGACCTGAGCAGCCAGCCGGGAGCCACAGGCCCCACGACTCCCAGGGGAGCCGCAGGG
>NW_022196910.1:40242791-40264766 GCF_008632895.1 Mastomys coucha
GGGCGGGGTGGCAGGCATGGGGAGGGGGGAGGCAACAGGGGTTTGGTTTTGTTTGTTTTTTTGTTTTTCGGAGGGGAAACTGGGAAAGGAGAAATTTGCATGTAAATAAAGAAAATATCTAAAATAAAAATAAAATAAAAAAAAAGAAAATGCAATAACATTGATTAGAATAATTATTTTCAGTGTACAATGAAAACATCATGATGTATACTTTAAATATATTCTATTATACTCTTCTATTTCATGTGAACAAATTTGGGAAAGAAGAGTAAAAAAGGCAAAAAAGGGAAAAAAGGCAAAGAATATGCCATTTCTTAAAAGGTACAGAAAATAAAAAGAAATGGAACCCATTAATCTATGAATATTTTAAAGTACACTTTGTAGCAGTGGTATAGTGTGAAAACTACAGTCAAACATTTTTTTTTCCTCATAGCTTCATGTTTTTTCTTCATGTTTCTTTTTTTAGGATATGTTTACATCCCAAACCACTGAAACATTGATGTAAGACAACTTCACAATTCAGTAATGATAAACAATATTTGCAACCATTCTTTGACATCAAGTCATGCAAATTTACATTATAGCAGTGAGCTCATATAGAAATCATCACTTATTGACAGACCAGAGGCAAGAAAATTTTAAGTAACGATCCTCAGCTAGATAATTAAACTTGATGAGAGCTGCCCAGTTCATTTCAGATACTGAACAGATACAAAGAGTTTGCAGAAATGAGAGATATACTAGCAACACTCTGTTTCTGTGATGCTGACCT
This sequence comes from Mastomys coucha, assembly GCF_008632895.1. Classification (NCBI taxonomy): domain Eukaryota; kingdom Metazoa; phylum Chordata; class Mammalia; order Rodentia; family Muridae; genus Mastomys; species Mastomys coucha. Next base: position 40,243,564 of record NW_022196910.1, read on the forward strand.
TGAACGCTGCGTTTTGTACCTGCTAGCTAAGTGCTCTGCTACAGAGTTATATCAAGAGTTCTACTAGAGTGTTAAAAGAAGCACTTTCTTTGAAAGAAACAAGTTAGAAAGGGGCTACAATTATCCTTCACTATGTATAGATAGGTAAATATCTCTTGGGATAAAAAATTATTAAAGAAAATCAATAAAATTACAACTTATTACCATTTAAAATTATTTCCCCCTAATCGAAAACATATTTCTACATATGCAGATGTATTAAGATTTTTTTATCTTTTATAAGCATTATATAGTGTTTTAACAAGGGTATAAATTGATGCTGGTCTAGTTCTACAATGTTTTCCATTCTGTTAATTGCTTTACTCTTGAATTCTTTTTGAAATACCTATTTTATGCATAATGTGTGTATGTGGCCTTTAGAGGTCAGAATTGGGTGCCAGCTCCTCAAGAACTATAGTTAGCAGAGGTTGTGAACCTCTAGGTGGATGCTGAGAATCAATCCCAGGTTCTCAGCAAGAGCAGTAATTACTCATAAGAGCTTAGTCATTTCTCCAGACCCAATAGTTTATTTTGTAAACTTTGAAATAGCATTAATTTGTCTAATGGAATTATTTATCAAAACTATACAAGAATATCTTATGCATGGTTACTTTTAAAAAAAGAAAACAAACAACAACAAAAACAGGAAAACTAGAGTTTGAAAAAAATGCTATTATTTCCTCAGTTCAAACAGTGGGATAAAGAAATGACATGGTGTCTCCGGTCACACTAGCGAACAATAGGTGGCTTTTCATTTCCTTAAATTAGAAACAGCAGGACAGTTATGATAATATTCTTGAAATTCATAATGTTCTGTACAAAGGCCATGGCTTCTGAATCTTCTATATTAATTATGAAGTAAATCAGATAACAGCAGGTTGACAACTATTCAAGTTCACATAATAGCAGTGATCTAATGTATATCACACATTTAAGATAATAGCTTTAATTCATGTTATGACTATAAAAAGTAATTTGATATTAATAATATGAGTACGAGTAGTAATAAAATGAATATAGGCAATAATACAATGAAACAATGTATCTTCCAGACTCCACATAATTTGATTCATTTTCTTTCATGTGGTTATCATGTTTGTGTTTAAATTTGTCTATCTTTTTTCTATTTTCCAAAATAAACTAAATTCAAAGTTTAGCATTTTTCTAGAGCACAAATAACTAATTACCAGAGAATATAGTATTTAAAAAGAACTAAAATAGTCTATCACATTAATTTTCATTGCAATTATTTGAATAAAATATTAGTTATGCATAAAAATTTCAAGATGTAGTTTGTATTGCTGATACATAAGAACTATACATTAAACTATACTGGTTATTTAAAAAGATATAACATGTATTTCTCACAGAGTCAGAGCTGGTAAATAACTTTGAAGATAGAAATCTTAAATCATGAGGTCAACTACGTTTTCTTCTTTGGATTTTTCAATTGCTTTCTTAGTTCCAATTTGCACAGCAGAGCCACCTTCAGGTTCTATACAGCCCAGGTTAAGTTGAGAGACATTCCATAGGGGTGATTTGGTTTCCTAAGAACATTACACTTAATTTGAGTAATTTCTTTCTCATTTAATACAATTCATTCATCTGCTCATATGTTGCAAAAAAGTCTGTATTGTGTATCATGTAACTGTACAAGGTAAGACTCAAGATAAGCTATTACTGAGAAGATGAATGTAAGCTACCCAGACAGCAAGCTGCCTGTGTCATAGTGAACTTTTAGTGATTCTAAATAAGACTATTTCATCCTGCTCATTTATAAAATTTTCATGACATTCTTGTTCATGCTTATTAGTTTTTATTACATAGTATATTACATTTATTTTGCTTCAACTTTGTGTATTTTCAATTCTTATAAATTCTGTGGACATATGTATGCATATGCATATTTACATATGCATGCCTACGTATATTATTGTTTTTGACAATAGGACAACAAACCAATCTTTCAGTATGCTAATATTTTCCATAAATTTTCAATTCTTATAAATCACATTTTTAAAGCTTTAGACCAGTTTCTGTGAAAATAGAGGGAAATTCATTCTGATGCATTTCTGTGCTATCAATCATAAGAAAGGCTGAGAGTTGTAAATGGTAAGTGGTATGCCGGAGGAACTGACATCATTATAATCCCAGGGCAAAGGTGGAGCTACAGTCATAAAGGATTGTAGAGCCTATGGATAAAGCCCAAGAAAACCACCTTGTATTTTCAAAGACCTGTCATGCAAGTTAGAGATTTAAACATTTTCATTGCATCTACATAGCCATTAAAGCTGTGATCACACAAGATAAATATGTTTATACTATTTGTACCTATAAAAATACTACCAACTACAAAGGATGAAGAAAACAGAACTTAGAGATGTGAAGACTAGACCGTGCTTCAAGTATTTATTTTAAATGCATCTAAATGACTTACATTTTTTTCCCTTGGTTATTTGATTTATTTAAATTTCAAATATTGTCTCCCTTCCTGGCTTCTCCTACACAAACCCCATATTCCATCCCCTACATTTCACCCACCCACTCCCGTCTCACCGCCCTAGCATCCCCCCCTACACTGGTGCATCAAGCCTCCACAGGACCAAGGGCTTTCCCTCCCATTGATGCTAGATATGGCAATCCTCTGCTATATATGCAGCAGGACCTATGGGTTCCTCCATGTGTACTCTTTGGTTGGTGGTTTAGTCCTGGGAGCTCTGGGTGGTCAGGTTAGTTGACATTGTTCTTCCTATGGGGTTGCAATTCCCTTGGGGTCCCAGAGCTCAGTCCTATGGTTAGCTTTGAGCATCCACATCTATATTGATCAGGTTCTGGCAGAGCCTCTCAGGGGGCAGCTATACCAGGCTCCTGTCAGCAAGAGCTTCTTAGCATCAGCAATAGTGTTTAAGTTTGGTGGCTGCAGATGGGATAGATCCCTAGCTGGGATAGTTTCTGGATGGTCTTTTCTTCAGTCTCTGTTCCACTTTTTGTCCCTGCATTTCCTTTAGATAGGAACAATTCTGGGTTAGAATTTTTGAGATGGATGGGTGGCTCTATCCCTCAACTGGGAGCAGTGCTTATCCACTGAATATGATCTCTACAGGTTCTATTTCCTATTAGTTTGGGTATTTTGGCTAATGTCCTCCTGGTTGGGTCCTGGCAACCTTTTGCTTCCTTGGCATTGGTGACTTTATAGTGGCTGCCTTCAGTTCCCCATACCCCACTGCTACCTACCTCCATTCAATTTTCTCACTCTTTGTACTTCTGCCGGTCTCCTTCCACACCTGATCCTGCCCTCTGTTCCCTCTCCCTCCTCACTCCATCCCAAGTCCCTCTCTCCCTCTACCTCCTATGATAATTTTGTTTCCCCTTCTAAGTAGGACTGAAGTGACCACACTTTGGTCTTCCTCCTTCTTGAGCTTCATATGGTCTGTGAGTTGTATCATGGGTATTCTTGGCTTTTGGGCTATTTATCCTCATATCTTGGATATTCATATGTGTGGAATATTACTGATAATAGGTCAATCAAAAGTAAGAAATTATATTTTAAATGCAATTATATTCAGAGCATAACTCAGCATTCATATTAAAGAATGTCTATCATTTTCATACTTGTCCTTGCAAATAATAGAAACAAGGTAAGAAAAATAGAAATCAGTGTTGACTGATGGTGATTTTATATGAGAATCACTACAGAATCCGTTCTCACTCAGTAAAATAAGAAATCACAACTACTGATAACCTTCCTTGTCACCAAGGACTACTTCTTTAAGGTAAACAGAGGCTGGAAGATTTCTCCTTTACTAAAGTTTCTGAACTGTCCTAAGGAAAGGAAAGTGGTTTCTCTGACAGACTGTGTAAAAAGTACATTTGATATCATTATCTATGATGTGTAAATGATGGTTACCTTTTATTTATAACTTCCAAACCAATTAAGTTTTATGCTTTTGTCCCTGGGGTTACTTTCATATATCAATTATTAGATCTTTTTTAATAAATGAAAATTAAATGCACAAATCAACTTGGTGGAATATTTGACAAAAACCGTCATTTTTTTATATCATAAAAATTGGTTTAGGTCACATAATTTAGTTAAGGATGAATTAAAAACATGTGAGACTGAAATGAAGCCTTATTTTTTTAAAATTCTTTTGTGTACAGTCACTGCAAACTGAAGTGTTGTGGTTTTGTTCCTTCTTCCATGGTTGGACACCTGAACAAGGCTGCATTAACTTAAGTTTATAATTGGTCAGTAAAAGTTTGAAGATGAACTAGATTATTTGATATTGAATATTGTCTGAAAATCAACCTCAGCTGCAATACCTATATACAGATTCTATCTTACCACAAATTTCATTTCTTATTTGCAGCTAATAGTGGTCAATTATAGACTCAAACCATTGCATGGGTAATTCCACACATGAGACATTAGTCTTGCAATTTAGACCTGTCAAAAACAATTCAAAGGAGGTTTTCTTCAAATATTTTTTAATTTATAGGTTTTTATAGGAAGTAAAATTTATGTGATGAGAGTCCTAAGATCTTGATGAGTAAAAAAAAAATCTATGAAATCATAATGAAGAGGGAAAATGTTAGTGTGTATGCTTTTGTATCCCACTCTGCAAAAGTTATTGACAATGGTCAAGATATGTCCTTAGTTATGATGAACATTCATTAAATTTGTGAGTAGAAATATGAGAATAAAGGTGTGAAGACATAAAAAATTCAAACTGAAAAATATAGAGTACCAAAGAAACTACATCTCCCAAATGAAGGAACAACTTCCACATGTCACACAGAGTTGATAAACTTTGCAAATTAAATCCAGGCATTGACGTGCCACAGCTTCACTATCCACATTTGTACATGCTAATTTCAGTATATTGTAATAATTCTATTTATTATTATTAAAGATAATCTGTTATCAATGAATGAATGTAAACTCTGTGTATGTTTAAGTGTGTGAATGTGTGTGTGTGTGTATGTGTGTGTCTGTGTGAGAGAGAGAGAGAGAGAAAGAGAGAGAGAGAGAGAGAGAGAGAGAGAGAGAGAGAGGAGTGCTGTTCAGGAATCTAATGGGAATTTCAGAAAAAACTGCACACAAATAATGTCAGGCCTTTATATGGAATTCCTTGACTTTAAAAGCATTAAAAGTATAGTCTATTATTAAGGAACTTATTCTAAAAACTAATTTCTATCCCTATACCTTAAATTTAGAACATCATATCAAGTTGAATCCTGAGATAAATTACAAGATTTACAGCAGGCTGATGATAGTATATAAATGGATGAACACTGAAAGGTCATCTTATAAAGAAATTTCTGTTTACATTGCATAGTGGGTTTAATTCATGATGCTCCATAAATATCAGAGGAGAGAATAATGCTCTTGCAATTTCACTTGTAATACATAGATAAGGATATCATAGGCGTTAAGACAGGGAAGTTTGTTGAACTGTGTGCTCAGTTTCCTAGCTGCCTGATGGACTGCTGCCATAGTGAGCATTGATTGCCCCACTAAGATCCTGTGCCTTGGCTCCTTGACTACATTAGTTTTACATCAGCCATCAGAAGAGTGGTATTTACTGACTTCTGTCCTATTGCATAAGTTCCAACGGATGTCATGCACAGAAAATTAAGGATCTAAAACACCAACCTTGCACACGTTTGGTTTACAAGCCTTCTTTTAAAACTAGTCATTAAAAAAAAAAATACCATCTGTGTGTCCATCCAGAAATAAACTAAAACATTTAACTCCATACCATTTTATTTCCACAATGGATTCTGATATTAAAGTTTTATGTTTTGTGGCTCTTTTCTACAAAGTATTTAGATGAACTATTTCACATGTAACTTAGATTTATGAAAAAACACACAAATATAGAAGACTTTTGAAGATAAGCATAGAGTTTAATGGTGTCCCCATTCCTTCATTAGAAGCTAGAAAGGTAAGCAGGCATTGTTCTGCTACATATCTAATAAATGCTAGTATATATATTCAAATTAGACAGTTTTACATATCTGTCATATTCACAGATTCCGTTTGTAATGATGACATGGAAACTTGGAAAGCAATGAAATAAAAAAAAAATTACAGACTAACTTTTTCTTTTTGCTCCACGGAATTCTCAGGATTCATTTCTATACCAAGTATCATTTTAGAAACATATCTTTTACTCTTTCAAACAGGTTATTGATTTTTTATGGTTTCTTCTTTCAATCAAAGCCCAACATAAAACTGTGTTTGTTGTCTTGAGCCTTGATGTAAAATTTAGTTTGACTCTTTTTTTCTAGTAATATGTTTGTCAGAAGTACTGCAATTTTCCTGTCACTGAAACCAGTTGCCTCCTTTGCTCACCAGAGTATAAAATTATTGTTTACCTTATCCTGATTGTTTGAGTCAACAAATGTTAATTCAGAGAGGGGGGGATAGGTGTATGAGAGATCTGTCTCAAGCAAAAACACTGTATTCTAAAGAGTTGAAACAGATTTTTCTGCCATAATAGTTCTTGTACAATTTTTGAAACTTAGACTCAGATACTCTCATAGGGTAACAACCATCCAAAGATTGCTTTGTTTCATACATCCCTGTCTTATGAGAAACTCAAAACTCCTGGCAAATATCCTGGTCGGGTAAGCATTTCTTTGTAATTTGTATGTACTTAGTACGAGTAGTAACATGGAATTTGGTACATGGAATTTGGTACATGGAATTTGGTACATGGAATTTGGAAGGGATGTTTTACCTGTAAATTATTTGAATGTGATATTCTCATCCCATTGTTTATATATATATAAACAAGACACTGTAGACATTTAAGGACACAGGTGGCAAAAGCCAAAAGTAACACAGGTAAATGAGCTTTTCCCCAGACATTTTAATGAAAGTAGACTTTATTAATCCACCAAATTGTGCAAACATTTCTACAAGGATGGCTGTGTTATTCAACTTTATTTATGAAACATTTGTTTGTGTTTTGCTAATATTTTTAAGAGCTTAAGCAGACATGTTACTAATTTTAAAATAGTAAGCATGTGGTCAGATTGGCAAGAGTCATTGAATATTTATTCTTTTACTTGTACTTTTATATTCAATCTACCATAATTGTCACTAGATATCAGAAATTAGTAGCAAAAAGAGAAAACTAGAAAAATGCATTCCTGTTCCTTCCTTCAATTTTAGTTCCCCAAGCTTCTTGTTGTTCCATGAGATAAAGACATCGCATGTTCCATCTGTAACTCTTTTCTGCCTGAAAATCTTTTCATACTATTTATTGCCCCCGAGAGAGTCTTGTTTCTTTAGCCTTCTAACTTCCATTCCAGAATCTTAGTTCTAGGAAGGAATTATTCATCATCCTTGGAGTTCTAATGGGTTTTATGTGTAGACTGCTGCTAGCAAGCTTTTGATTGGGCTACCAAAATTTAACAGTTGGTAATCCCACTCAATTCTAGCTAGCGGGAGCCATTAGCCTTAATGAAGCAGTCCTCCTCACTTGCTTGAATCAGATTGGCAATCAGCTTCCTGGTAATTGGATTAGTAGAATAGTGTGAGTTTCAAGTTTCTTTGTCAATTTGCATATTCATAAAAGTTCTGCTTCACTCTGATTTATAATGCTTTATGTATATTTACATGGCTGGATTTCATTTTACAAGTGAATAGCCATCCCAAAGAGAATTTGATTGATTTGCACTAGCTCACATTTATATGAATGCTTAAAATTCATAATTTAAAGATATGGATAAATTTGATTTCTTGTGTTCATACATTTATGAAAATAAGCTGTATTTTGTATGCAAATGTAACTTATTATATATACATTTAATTCTGCAATAAATCAAAATGGTCTTTCACAGTATAATTTTTGAATATGCATGTTCTATAAAATCATGTTTCTCTGTAGAGCCCTGGATCCTGCTAAGCTGTTTCTAAGTCCTTTCATAATAAATGATCAGTTTGGTGATTTAGAACTTAGAGTTCTAGCAGTTATTAGACTGCTGTTAACACACTTTTGATTGATGTAATGGTTTGAATGAGAATGGCCCCCATAGGCTCCTATGTTTGGATGTTTAAACCCACTTAGTGGAACTATTTGGGAAGGATTAGAAAGTTTGACTTTGTTGGAGTAGGTGTGTTCTTTTTGGAGGAAGTATGTTGCAAGCTGTAAGCTTTGAGCTTTCAAAATTCCAGGCAAGGCCTAGAATCTCTCCCTGCCTGCTCCCAGTGAATCAGAATGTGAATCTCTCAACTCCAGTGCCCCAACTGTCTTCTTTCTGTGATGGTCAAGGATTGACCCTCTGAAATATAAGCACGTCCCAAACTAAATACTTTTTTCTTTTGTAAGAGTTACATTGGTCATGGTGTCACTTCCCAGCAACAGAACAGTAACTAAGAAATTTAGTCTATCAAATAACTTAAAGATCCCTTAAAGGTTTTCTCACCTCTAATTTCCTAAATTTGTCTTCAACTGTCATCATCCCTTTTAATTGAAAGGAGATGAATACTTAAATATTGTGAAAATAAAGCTTTGTAGACTAGATATCCTTTCTTAAAACATTAACATCTTTCTCAGAAAAAGAGAAATGATAAATCTCTGCCTGTTATTTTACAATTAAACCAGTTTATATATATGAAACTATTTAATGTTGTGTTTGATATATATTTTTATTTATTATTATGATAAGGTATACTTAAATTTGACACTTTAGAAGAAATCACTGATTATTTCAGAAGTTTTTCTTTTTGTTTTAGGGTATGAATTTATGGGCATTTATATTCCACAGTTCTGGTTTAGAAATTTTCCTGAGTTTGTGGACATTTTTTTTAAATCTGTTGTCATATGAAAATTTAGCCACTTATCCAGCCACACCCAGGTCCACTTGTGTGGCTTATTTCATCCCTACATTTCCATAGTGATGTCTACAATGTGGTTGTCAGTTACCCACTTAGTAACTAAACTGAAGGAAGATCCTGGAAAGACAAACAGAATGCTTAGGACAGTTTCCTTGATAATTTATGAGTTTTCTCAAGCAGAGGAGTCCTGGAGAACATCCATGGGCAGAGAAAATAATGTCTATACATGTTTGTGTAAGTACCAAGGTGCGTAGCTCTCCAATACAAACTAAAAAAAAAAATAAGGTAAAATAATAGTGAATGTCAATATATTTGCAATATAGGGCAATTGATGAGAATAAGGGAGTTATTTTCAGTAAATTTTAAATTATTTTCTGTTTATCAAAACTAATCACACAAGTCTATTGTGTATACAAATGTATACTATGATTTTATGTATTAAATTTTGAGATGTTTATCACATATTCTTCTGTTCCCACATTCTGAAATAATATATGAACATCCATTTTAGTCCAGCATAATCAACACTTTGAAATCTCTTAAGCTGTATTGCATTCTCTTTATATTTTGTTTTTAACAGATCATTTTCTTGTAATTAAATCATCTTGACTAAAGGAGAGTTGAAAGTTCTTCAGTGAACAATCAGATTTAGAAGTTAGGAAATTTTGCTTCTAGGAATGAACTTTTCTGACATGCTTGTGCTGCAGACTTAAGTCATTAGAAGGAATCTTCAACTATGCACCAAGAAGTAAAATGTACCACTCACATTGAAAACTGAGCTCTGGGATATGTAGGTAGGTAATCTCCTTTAAGATATAAACTAACTTGCCAACTACCAAGGCAACATTACTTTTTTGTAGATTCTGCATAGAGGCAGCGTTTACATTAGTGATGTTAGAGTTATTTCATTAAGAGGCATGGTGAGGTATTTGATAAATATAATAACAGAGCTATTTAAATGTTCTAAAAAATAAAATGAAATTAAACAGTGCAATCTTTCAGAGCAATGTTAAAATACACCAACCTACTACCCAGCTAGTAAACAAAGCTTCTACCATACTCATTGATCAGTGTCTTGGGCTCAGCCATCACCAGAGAAGCTTCTTCATATAGAAGATGGGAACAAATGCATAAACCCATAGCCAGACAAAAATTAGGGAGTGAGAGAACTTGGAATTGGGACACTTAGCTCTAAAAGGGATGTCTCTATGAAATCTTTCCCCCATAGAAGAGGGAACTGTGCAGCAGAGGAGGTGGAAAGAGTCTTAAGAGCCAGAGGTGCTAGAGGATGCCAAGGAATCAGGGCCCTCGAGACAAAACAAAACTGGCACATATATAAACTCACAGAGACTTTGGCAGTAGGCACAGGGCATACATAGCTCTTCACCATATGGTGTCCTAAAGCTGAAAGAAGTTGACTCAAGCTCCCATCTTTAACCAAGAAGATATCTTTAAAATTAAAATTCAATGCTACTTGCAATTGAAAAGTAGTTTTCTCCAAGGGAGTCTCCTGGGAAACTAATCCACTCTCACTGTTGGGCTCCATTCCCATAGATGGTGGGCACAAAACAAACTCAGCAGCACCTTTGGAGATTGTCTCTTAATGTTAATTCACAACATTTCTTTTGTTTAAACTTAAAGGTCCTTTATGTATATATTACAGCTTTGGTTTCAGGATTTTATAATATTTCTACTGTGTGTGCAAATGTGTGTGCCTCTGTGTCTATATGAAGGTTTGTGTGTGTGTGAAAGAGAGGGGGGATTTATTTGGCTTTTTTTCTCACTTGATTGTTTTGTCATATTCTGATTTATTTTTGATGTATCTTATTTTCTTTTAGTATTATTCCTTAGATGGCTGTTATTTGATTATGTTGTTGTTACTGTTGTTATTGTTGTCACTGTTTTATCAGAGACAGAAAGGGTGTTGATCTGGATGGAAGGGGAGGAGTGGAGGAGGGGAGTAGAGAACATAATCAGAATATAATGTATGAAAAAAATGCATTTTACGTAAAAGAAAAAAGCAGATGAATCTCCCTGATTGCCCTATTACTTTAAGAACACATGAATGATTGGAAGTTCCAACAGATAAATAATAACATTAATATATATTTTTTATATATAATGTATATACTAAGCTCGGTAACATTGTATATATAACTTTATCTGTTCTGCACACATTTTTTTCTATTGTACATTCTACTACTTAGCAGATTCAGTATCAAATTTCAAGTTTTACTGAATTGTTTTTTTCTGTTCCTATGACCCTATTTTTATAGTTGTTCGATGAAGATTATTATATAGTAGGATGAGGTAATATTCCAAAAATATCTCTTACATTCTAAGCAATTGAAACTTATGCTGGAACTTACAGCCAAAGTTAATAATACACTGTGCAGTCACTTAAGACTTCTATCCCACTGTGCACTCAAACTAATTGTTTAACTTGACTTTGAGAGAACAAAGTAACAATCAACTTGGTTTCCCAGTGTAATCAGCATTTACAACCAAAACTAATGCCTGGCTACAATCTTAAAGTATGGACTCTTTCCTGCCCCTGACCCAGAGTAATGCTTGTGTATAATTTGCTGAAAGCAGCAAATACAGAACTTGGAAACAACTTCCTAAAATCTACTTAAAGGTTGAATATGATCTTTTTTTTTTTTTTTCGGATACTGGTTGATTAAACAATGAAGTTTCTCATCTGGTTCACTGGGGAATCAATTGGAAGCAAGAACTTAATCTTGTAAATTCTAAAAAATTGGTAAATGTTTTGTATAGTATCCCATTCTTTCTCCATGTTATGCTTTCTGTGTTGTTTAATAAATACAAAGCACAGTCTTTTGTTGGGGACAGACAATCACCACTCAGAGACACATGTAACACGTACAAATGCTATTTATACATAGCTCATACAATAGACAAACACACATAGGGATGCACACACACAGAGACACATACTACCATTGTCCAACTCCACATCAGTTCTTTGAGGAAGTCAATGATGGGGTATGGAATCAGCAGAGAGACCAAAGTTTATTTATTTTTGGCAATTCTGGTGTCTATAACTCTTTGTTAGTGTATGACCAAAAGCTATTGGCTTATGGTAATTAACTCCATGTTTTCCATAACAATATTTTGTTCCATTATTTAAAGTCTACGTATGAGGTTAAATGGAAAGCAAACACAGTTCTGCTTTCAGTAGAAAAGCAATTTAAGCCAGGTGGTGGTGGTGCACGCCTTTAATCCCAGCACTTGGGAGGCAGAGACAGGTGGATTTCTGAGTTCAAGGCCAGCCTAGTCTACAGAGTGAGTTCCAGGACAGCCAGGGCTACACAGAGAAACCCTGTCTCAAAAATTAAAAAAAAAAAAAAAAATTTAAAAATTTAAAAAAAAAGAAAAGCAATTTAAATTTAAGGTAGGTTTTGTGAGAAATGCAAATTTACAAACATTTCTTCAATAGCTACCTTTGTGTATGGTTTCTAGAAGAGGTAAAATTTAAACATTTTTATATGGCTGTTTATAATTTTGGAGAAAAAGAAAGTGAAAATACAGTTGTTAGCAGGTAAGTGGCATTTTGTAGCTCAATAGGAATACAACTATGACTAGTGCTTACATGAAATTTCTATCTGTTTGTACATGAGAAATCTCTTCAAAGGACATGAATAATAGTGGATTTTATCAAAGGTTTATAATTCTGCTCTCAAAAAACCATTCCAACTTTAGAAGTTCCCCTGAGGAAGAGTGAGTTCTACACTTATCTCAAGACATGATGGCAAATTGAAACTCAACATTTGATTGGCAATCCAATAAAGAGTGATGGTATAAAAGCTAGGTTATCAACAGTGTTTTCAAACAGACCATTGCTTGTTTTGTCCAGTGCATCCAAGCCACGAGTACAGAAATAGGGGATGTTACATGTTTAATGCAAGCTTCACTTTGGTGATACTAAGAGAATTCTGACTCAGTTATTTACCAGTATATTCTAGTTTAATTAAGTTATCCAGAAATAATTGCAGACATATGTATAAGTACATGCCAGTTAAAACTATGTGCATTCACAGTGTTAGAGAAAGTTTGTTGAGAATATCAGGAAGTTAAAACATTAAAATAGACCAGAATTGAAATGATAGCTAGAAGCAGTACTTAGTAGAAAGGAGGAGAAAAAGGAAGAAAAGCAACATGAGGAAGAGGAAGACAAGTAAGAGGAGGGAGAACGGGAGGGGGAGGGGGAGGAGTAAGGGGAGAAGGAGGGAGAAATACCTAATGATTTGTATCATATCCAATTTGCCAGATGTTTAAGAATCAATCTACTAAATCTGAGATCCACAGTGTCACAAGTTATGAAATTAGGGATCATTAATATTATGGAAATATATTAGTCTCATTCATTCTACAATCATCAGACTTCACTTTAATAACAAAAGATGAACTGTGGCATAATTCCACATTCTAACTTTGATATTACACTGTATTTTGGGAGACACTAGTTGTAAACCAAATTGAAGGAAGGTACACAATTCCATTGGTAATAGTGTGACCATGAGTCACACTATTTAGTGGGGAAAACAGGATCACTCTACATGGCATTCATGAATAAAATGATAAAAAAAAAAAAAAGGGCCTGAAAATAACGTTTTTACTTGGTGATCTGTTTGAAAGCTGGAAATGGGGAGAAATAAGGAATGACTGTGATAGTACTAGACACAACCTTTCAGAATGAGGTTAATGCAGGTACAATTGAATAACATATTCTGGTTGTACTGTAAAAACTATAGAGCTTGAGACAACACCAGCATGACTGACAAACTCAGGGAACTATGTAAACAGAAAAAGCCCATTATTCTGCTTTTCCCACATCTCTAGTTTTCCTTTTGCCCCACTTTCAGAGATCACCAGTCTCCTTAAACTTCTCACTATCTTGAAGATCATTTATAATTGCTTTACTGGAATTATTTAAGCTCACCAACACTTTCTTATAAGAATCAAATCATTTTATATTTGCCATGTGAGTAAATAATCTGAGAAATTAATTTTCTACTCCAAATGAATTGCGTACGTGCTGGTATTCACAACTCAGTCATGTGACACCCTTCAGTAAGAGAAGCAATTGCAGTTTTGGCACTTGTTTACCTGTTGAATAGTCTCTAATATATAAGTTTCCTCTGGGCATGTTTATAAGGCAAATATATTAGAGTTCTCCATGTACATTTCAAATTTAATTTACAGGTATAATGTTACATCTGCAAGGTTTATTTTCTAAATCACCCACAAGTGATGAACAATAACTCATATTTATGTGAAGATAAAAAAGAGACAGGCAAAGTAATATCCCATGCTATTAAAATATAGTAGAGCCAAAACAACTGAAGTGATTATATACAAAATGAACCTTTGGTAAAAAAGCAACCCTGAGAGTATTGCAGGGCACATCCATGCTTTTAAGAGAAGAAAAGGTTGATAGACAATATAAAGTAAGAAAAAAATGTTGCAAAAATAATAGTATGCTGTAACATAAACATTAAACCTATTTTAGCTCTTTTTAGTTTAGGCACAAGATTTTAATATTCTGCCAGAAATATATTTATTTTACAAATGACGGAGGATGTCATGGAATAGGATTTTTGTTATACTTCTGTGATTCAAGAAAATAATCTTAAGTCATTAAGTTATTTTCAGTGCTCAGAAAAATGAAAGAAAAGATGTGGTATGTTTTGGGTGAGGGATTTGGACTATAGTGAAGCAGGAAATGAATTTTTAAATATATACTATCTTTTTCTTTTATTAAAAATTTTCTAACATAATATATCCAGATTATTGTTTCTCCTCTTCTATTCTCCAATTTCTCCCCACTTCCCTCCCATCCAGATTCACTGCCTTTCTGTCTGTCATTAGAAAGCAAACAGGTTTCTTTCTTTTTTTAAGATTTATTTATTTGTTGTATGTAAGTACAATGTAGTTGCGTTCAGACGCTCCAAAAGAGGGAGTCAGATCTTGTTACAGATGGTTGTAAGCCACCCTGTTGTTGCTGGTATTTGAACTCAGGACCTTTGGAAGAGCAGTTTGTGCTCTTAGCTGCTGATCCATCTCTCCAGCCTCTGCAAACAGGCTTCTAAGAGACAGTAATATATAAAATAATATCATGTACTATATTGCATTAAGATAAAACAATGGGCACATTGAATTGCTAAAACGAACAAGCAAACAAACAAACAAACAAAAAACAAATGGAACAGAGCCAAAAGAAGACCTAAGAGTCAGACATCTACTCATTGGGACACTCAGGAATCCTATAAAATCCTATAATTGGAGCTATAATATATTTGCAGAAGACCTGGTAGAGATCTGTGCAGGCTATGTGCACCCTGCCTTAGTCTCTCTGGGTTCATATGAGCTTTAGACATGTTGATTTAAGGGGGCTAAATCCTTGGTGTTTTCCATACCCTCTGGCTTTTTGACAGGGTTCTCTGATCTCCAAGCAGAGGGCTTTTTTTCCCATTTTTGAAATTATTTTTATTAATCATTCCATTGGTTTACATCTCAAATGATATCCCACTTCCTGGTTACCGCTCCACAACTCCCCCATTCCACATCTGCCCTCTCTTCCCTCCTTTTTGCCTCTATGAGGGTGCTCTCCCACCCACCTACCGTCTCCCACCCACCTACCCTCTCCATCCCTCTATGCTAGGGCATCAAATCTCCACAGGACCAAGGGCCTCCCCTCCCATTGATGTCAGACAAGGCCATCCTCTGCTACATTTTTTATCTGGAGCCATAGATCCCTCCAGGTTCACTACTTGGTTGGTGGTCTAGTCTCTTGGAGCACTGGGTGGTCCAGCCAGCTGATGTTGTTCTTCCTACGGTGTTGCAATCCCCTCTCTGCTCTTCCAGTCCTTCTGGCATCTCCCCCACCTGGTTTCCTGAGCTCAGTCTGATGGTGATGAATCCCCCCCAGGTGGGGTAGTCACCCGATGGCCCTTCCTTCAGTATCTGTTCCATTTTTTGTCCCTGCTCTTCCTTTGGACAGGAATATTTCTGGGTTAAAAACTTTGAGATGGGTGGGTGGCCCAATCCCTCGAACTGGGGCCATATCTATCTACTGGGGTTGGTCTCTACAGGTTCTATTTCAACTTCGCTGCGCATTTTCGGCTAAAGTCATCCAGGACCCAATTGGGATGACTTGAGCAGAGGGATTTGATGAATACATACCATTTAGAATTGAGTGTTTCAATATGTCTCTCACTCTCTCTCTCTCTGCATAGTGTCTGGCTTTTGTCTTTATATTTGTTCCACTGTGCTGCAGGAGAAGGACCGTTCTCTGACGATTGCTGAGCACTGTACTATGAGTCTAGCAGAAAGTCAGGAAGAGTCATTTTTATTGTTATGTTCTTAAAATTCAGTATTAATTTTCTTCTAGGTTCCCTGGGCTAGTCTCAGGCTCATTGTCATTTAAGCAATGTTGAGTATGGGTTCCATCCCACAGAAGAGGACTTCAGGCAAATCCGATATTGGTTGATTACCCCCACAGGTTTGTGACATCATTGCTCTAGCACATCTCTCAGTCAGGATAGCATTGGAGATTGAGACTATATAACATATAGTCATGAAAAATTATCTGTAAGTGTGACTTTGTTCATGTATTTATAGGTTTGTGCATTTTGTCTTACCTTTATACTACTGAACAAGAACATGGTCTCAAGAACAAGATGATAATTTGATTTAGAAAACCATGTATTAGCCAACTTTCTTTTGATGTGATAAAACATCATGAACAAAGCAATGTATGGGAGAAAGAATTTATTTGGGTTTAGGATTTCCTGTGGGACACTGGCTCAAATGCCACCAATAGTAAGATATTAATTTATAAACAGTTCGTATTTAGAGGGCATATCCTAATCTTTGCTCCATTGCATATACAATTGTGTTTAGTCACATTCTATTTTAATAGAATAGCTTTTTTTTTCTAGAAATGTCAAATAACCCAATAAATTTGGGCTCACTATTTTAAAAAAAGTAAATAAACTTATTTCTGTTGTGGTGGTGACTTGAATAGTTTTGACCCCTATAAATTCATGTGTTTGAATGCTTGTCCAAAGGAATACCCTTACTGGGAAGTATAGCCTTATCAAAGAAGATTTGACCTTCTTAGAGAAAGTGTGTCATTGTAGAGGCAGAGCTTTGAAGTCATATATATGCTCAAGCTCTGGATAGTATAAAACACTGAATCTCTTCCACGATGCCTTTGGATCAAGATGTAGAAATCTCCAGCACCATGCCTGCCTGCATGCTGCCATGATAATGGGCTAAGTCTCTGAGACTATCAGCTGGCCCAACAGTTGCCTTGGTCATGGTGTCTCTTCTCAGCAACTAAAACCCTAACTAAGACAGTTATATAAGTTAATATTGATGGGATTTAAATGCAGGTATTCAGTTTGATCCTTTCCTTCCTAGCTTCCTTCCTTCTTTCCTTCCTTCAAGCTTTGTCTTTCATATACTCCAGCTGGGGTTTTAATAGCGCTAGTACAAACATTTGTTTATTGGATTTTAATACTTAATAATCATACTGATCTCTATTGGGATGTGTATATTGCCATAACACAAAATACACCTATATCTGCTGACTATATAAATACACAGATAATAGAAAAAATGGTAGTTAAACCACTTTTCAATACTGGCTAATTAAATACTACCTTGAAACTGGTGATGACATGATAAACATGTTTCATGACTACCATAAAAGCAAGGCAAATACATAAAGAAAGAAAGCTTCAGTGAAAATTTGCGGAAATAGACTGAGTTTATAACTCTTAACTTATATCACTTTTTCTATGAGTCCTACATTCTATTAAACTGAATTAGTATTACTTGTCATTAACAAAGAGCTGGGAGGAAAAAAATGAAACAATGACTGTAAAACTATGCTGTATAATAGAAAATGCATTACAGACACGGATCATTAAAATTACCATAAATTTAAAAGAGAATGTAATCATTTCACGGTATTCTGGTTCCTTCTAAATCTTTCATACATTTAAGGGAGGGAGACATTAAATGTACTACTTGTGCATTCATTTGCCAGGTGTAAAATTAGGAATGACCAGGTTTGTATTCTTAGGGAAGAAGTTACTGTCCATTCCATGACTCTCCAGAATTACTGGTAAATACCTATGCAACAGAGCTAACAGGACTTGTGAGCTCTGAATTGTAATATCCTTCAAGTCTGGCAGTAAGTGAAAGTCTACATGAAGTTTTGTGTCTCTGAAATCACTGCTAATTACGTTTGCAATAGATACAAAAGTAATTTTTGAAGGACAAAGCAACTAAGAGTTTCCCTATTTTCTGCAAATTTTGGTATCATGTTTTAGTCCTAGAGAAGTCATGACATTATGATTCACATATACTACTTTTTAGTATACTGCAAGAATCAAACAGCAGTAAGTTAGAAAGACTCATGAATCCTATTCACAGAACACATATCTAATGCAAAATAAGAGACTTGTTTCTGCTAGAATAAATATAAAACTCCACAGTGTGAATCATGCTTAGATTTTTGTAATTAAAGCCTGGGATCCCTGAGGTAGTCATATTTATTGGCAAAGATAATGATATCTTTACATCTCCAATAAAATGTATTATAGTTACACTACTGAAGGTTTCCTTATGGAATGCAGAATATTATTGCTAACTTTCTTTATCTTGTTTTGGAGAAGATACACAAGAATAGTAAACATCTAGGAGAGTCCATTCGTTGAAGAGTCTCTTTAATGGTCAACCTCCTGCCACATAATTTTTAGCATGGTTGTAGTTTGTACAATTTTTATTTTTATAATGGAATGCATACATGCAGGATCCAGGTTAAAAAAAATCAGTCACATGGCATTGAAGAAAACACATTATAAGCATTATCTAGTTACTAATTACACTCTTACACAGCCTCATCTGTGATGATTAATGTACTTTTAGCAAAAGAAAAAAAATGAGCCTTCCTGCATATGAAGTAGATTTGGGCAACAGTGCAATTAATCTTTCCACTTATGCAGGAAAGTGTTTACTAAAAGTTTTACTTACTTAACAAACATAGATGAATTATCCTAACTGCCACTCAAATTAAACTCAAGCTATGGTCTCCTTATGCTTTACTATTGATTAATGTGAGCTAATAATTTCTCAGTATTTATCTTCATGCTCAGTTACCACACACATATGGAGCTAAGGCTCCATATAAGCAGTATACATCAGAAACATTTAAGGGAAAATTTATTATATATTCAACTATTCCATACTGTTATATGCAAAAGTATCTTTTATTCACCACATGTAATTGTCATCTCAGAGGCTTACTGATGAACAAACTTACCCTTTCTAACTTTTTCTGAACTCTGGATATCTGGTTCAACTCAAATGCTTTGGCTCAAACCCCTCTCTAACATGACTGATTCAAGTTGGCTTCTCTCGGCTTCTTATTGAATTGTTCTTCTTGGAAAAACTGCTTCTAATCTTTATGAACTAAACAGCAGGAAAAAAAAAACTAAGCAGAACTGAATGGAGCTGAATGGAACTGAACAGAACTGCATCAACTCAACTGAACTCAACTGCATGAAATTAAATGCACCAAATTGAACTTCCCCTCTTTCCTTGCACTGGTTTATTGTAGCCTCTCTTTCCTGTTTGATTCACCATTTTGTCTGCCCCTCAGTTAGACATCAATTTTGCAGGGATTAAAGGTGTGAGCTAAGGGCATGTCTATATTTCAGCCAGAGCACAGTTATAGTTAGGTCAAAGCAAAGTCATACAATTCACAATGCAATGTATTGTCAGACTTCTGGGAATGATAATCTTCTGGTTTCTAACAGAGCCTGATCAACTCCAACTCCATCATCTGAAGCACACATAGCTTTTCTTCTAGGCCCAAGCTCTCTAACTGGTGCTGTCCTTGGTAATCATCCTGTGGTACTGGCATCTTGGGGCCTACACTGCATTTGGGTTGCCCCTTCTCCGGTACCCATTCCTGGATTTTCTTTAGGTACTTTGAACCTCAACCTGTAATAATGTTTAAATCTTCTACTTCTTTCCATGATCTACTCAATCTTAGGCCTTCCATTTTAATAGAGGAAGCATATTGATTATTGGCCTCCATTGGCCTCTGGTGGTACTAAGTCTCACCTCATCAGTTCTTCATAGCCCTTTCAGATGCCTTTAAACCACTATGACCTAAGAAACTCTTATATATTTCCAGTTCAGATGCTATTACTGCTATCACATGGTACAGCCTCTGTTTCCTGTGGACCAGAAAGTCTTTGTATAGACCCTGAGGAAACACTTTCCAGAAGACTTCCCCACCAAAATGCTCTTCTTTTCTTCATTGTAAATTTCTCACCTCCAGATAACCACTGTCAGTTGCAAAGGTTTTATTTCAATTGTTTTGTTGTCTTTTTACTTACAGCCAACTCTTTAGCTCCATCCAACTGGATACCACAGATATATAAATCAAGTATCCCAAGGATACTGCCTAGGATTGGTTCCTCCCCAGTGAACTCTGTCCATCCACATTAATCATTAATCAAGAAAAAAATCAAGAAAATGCACTATAGCTTGCCTACAAGAAGATCTTATGAGAGAATTTCTTCAACTGGGAGTCTCTGTTGCCAAATGGCTCTAGTTTGTGTCAAATTGACATAAAACTAACCAAGACAATCTGAAAGAGAAAGATTTTAACTATGTTACTAAAGGTTTTGTCCAATGAATTATTGGTGCATTGTTCTAAACATTGGTAATTGGAAATGGAAGGAGTTAATACCAAGTAGCAACTGTCTTATAGAGGAATAATGATAAAACTAGGAATGAATGAATAAAAGAATATGAATATAATTGAACACATCCAACTAATGATATAACCCAGAAACAAAATTCTAGATTATAGTACTTCAGGTGAGATTATCTAAAGCAATAATATTTTTTAAATGAACATTCTTCAGAACCCTTATGAGGTTTCTTGAGTAGCCAGAAACTCAAGGAGGACACTGTAGCATAGTCAATATATCAGTGTAAAGCAGAATAAAGTCTAGATATTCTTCTGTTCCCAGTACCTTGTATCTGAAATGGTCAGCAGAACACTATCCATGAATTTTTAGATGTGACAAAGACTAATACAAGTAGAAATAGCTGGAGACAAATTAACCCTTATTTAGATATTTTGTGAAATAATTTTAGGTTCGAGAATTTAACTGTTAGCCATTATGATTCAAACTTTGTACATTAATTCTTCCAAACTAAGGTAATTATAACCATTGTTTTGATCACTGTGTTTAAAAAA
>NW_022196910.1:40264811-40265073 GCF_008632895.1 Mastomys coucha
AAAAAAAAAAAAAAAAAAAAAAAAAAAAACTTACATTATGAAGCCCCAAGCTAAAAGAATGAAAATGCACAATTCAGTCACCATATTTCCAGGGCTTTAAGTGCCAATAAGCAATTTATTCCATGCTAAATTATCTCTGTCAATGAAAACACTTAACAATGTACTTTGTATCCACTACAGTCTTTAAGAAATAAAATGCAGCCGGGCGGTGGTGGCGCACGCCTTTAATCCCAGCACTTGGGAGGCAGAGGCAGGTGGATTT
>NW_022196910.1:40265323-40268582 GCF_008632895.1 Mastomys coucha
CATTGTCCCCACTCAAAAGAAACCTTAACCATAAACTGATGCCTTCCTTATCATTAATATTTCCATACATTATTTATGCTACTTTCAAACAGCATGTAACATATTTGGAAGTATGAAAACTATATCAAGGATAGTATATTTTATAGTAAATAGGAGGATATTGTTAATTTTAATACATGTTTCCATATTAATACAAAAACTATCTTCAGACTTTGAGAAATTCTATATACTTCTACCACATAAATAATAAAATTCCTTGATTTAATCTCCCAAATTGGGTAACTCAGACTGTTATTTATAGATCTGCCAACATAAAAATGAGTTCGAGTCTCCTATATCTCAGCAATAACAGTATTCTTAAAAATATTTTAATCTGATGGATGTGAAATTGTAGGTAATTATTATTTAAATTTTAAAATAATTTTGCATTTCCCTAATCACTAATGAGTTAGCCAATTATCTGTGTGACTATAGTCTGTGTGGATCTTATTTCTGTGATTTGCTCTAATTTATTATCAGTGCAGCAAAACTTTCAAAAGGATGGTTATTTTGCTTTGTTTCAACATGCAGGTTGTAGAAAAGAAATCTTTTATTTACTTTCTTTCTTTCTCTTCTTTCTCTTTCTTTCTTTCTTTCTTTCTTTCTTCTTTTTTTGTTTCTCTGGACACATTATTAAAACTCAGCGTCTCTTTATGCACAGCCTATACAGTTTTAAGGATACTAATACATGGAAATATATAGATTCTGTTGGCCTTTTATTGTTAATATCATCAAATAAAGAAATCAGTGCCATTTTATTTTAGGTTGGAAGAAAGAACAGAAATACTTCAATTGATACACAAAAATTAAGTGCTTTTGGTTTGTTTTATTTTTTTCTTTGCTTTGTTTTATGTTGCCTTGGATCAATAAAAAATTCATTCTGACACCACTAAGGGACATAATTTTTTTCTGCCAAACATGGAAGAAATGTTTAAGGAAGGAGAAAGGCCTTTCTTCTATCATGGTAACAGTTTTATTGTGAGAAAATTAAATGTTAGGGCAGATAAGCACATGAATTTTACCATAAGCTTGTTGGGCACTTGTGGCAAGCCATATTTCCATCTGAAAAAGAAAGCAGAAAAGATACCTGTGAAAGTTAGGTAAGTGGCACTCACATGTTGGTGGATACCAATAGCTTTAAAATTAGACTTGAATCACAGATCACACCCAACATGAGAGAAATAATATGTGTTACTAGAAACCTTGCCAACAACTGGAGGAAATAAAGTCCTGGGTCTCAGAAAAGAATGTATTACTGCAACTGTTTTTGAACGACATATATCCCAACTACATTCTATATCCTATCCTTATACCCACAGATATAACTATCTGTGCAAGTGTCAGCCCTAATCAATGGAGCTATTCTTTATAGCTAATGCAAGGTATTGCAAAAATAAATAAATAAATAAATAAATAAAAAAACCTGAAAACAATGCAGAGAGCAATGAATCCTGGAATCTTAGCTATAGCTGATACCTGTGTAGGACAGCTCCTGCATCTTAACATGGGAAATATAGAGGAAGAGGGGTTGGCAAGAGCTATGACACTATATCTTCTGGATTGGCTGCCCAACGAAGACTTGAACAATGGTAACATTGATAGACTTGCTAAAATGGACAGGGGAAAATCTAAGAGGGCCCTACTTCTAGACAAAGAAATACAACTAAAAATGGGAGATTTAACCTCTCTCAGGGATGCACTTTCTAACTAGTTACTGAATACAAAGTGTTCATTCTTGAAACCATATACACAAACAACAAAAATGGACTCAGCAAGTTATATTCACCAATATAACTTGTGCATTTATGTATACAAATGTATGCAACAACTAATAATCAAATCAAAAGAGATTATTGGTTTAGAGTGGAGAAGCTATGGCAGGGGATGAAGGAAAGAAAGTGAAAACGATATAATCATTTTAATAAAAATTTATTTAAAGGTTTAAAATAGTAATAAATAGTTGTCTAAAATACAGTTGTCTAAAATAATTTAATACAGTTGGAGAAGCCACCCAAGTGTTTGTTTTCTTTATTTTAACATTTTGTATCAAAATTCATGATATGGGCTGTTTTAGTAAGTCAAGTTGTTGTTGAAGTTTCCTTCTAAGCAAGTAATATTAATAATATTGATTATTTTGTATCAGTTAATTTACCTGAAGTTTGCAGTTGTTCTTTTTTTATGAAAATATATTTTGGTTAATCACAATACAAGATAATTTTTTTTTGAAACATGGTTTCTCTTTGTAACCCTGGCTGTCCTGGAACTCACTCCGTAAAAGCAGGCTGGCCTCAAACTCAGAAATCTGCCTGCCTTTGCCTCCCAAGTGCTGGGATTAAAGGCGTGTGCCACCACTGCCCTGCACAAGATGATTTTTGATCCTTGGAATTCATCTGTATGTGATATACACATTATGTTTAGTGAGAAACATCATGTATTTACACATAGAATTAAATCATGGGGTTGAAGCTTATGGAATATACATCAGACAAAATTAGGTCTATGCTACTGAAAAGTAAATATATGACTAATATAATGTTGGCATATCTACACTGGAGCCAAAAGTAAAGAAAAAAATCATCACCACTCTAGAAAGAGGTGCCATGCAGCAGAACCCAATAAAAATATTCAAGGGTTTTCTTTTTTTCCTTCTTTTTTAAAATTTTTATTTATTTTTTATTAGATTTTTCTTTATTTACAATATCTCATTTCCCAGGTTCCCCTTCAAAATAAAATAAAATAAAATAAACCAAAAACTAAAACAATCCCCTGTTCCCTCCCCACAAACCACGAGAAACTCAAGAAGAAGAAAGACCAAAGTGTGGATACTTCGTTCCTTCTTAAAAGGGGGAACAAAATACACATGGAAGGAATTGTAGAGACTAACTATAGAGCAGACACTAAAAGAAGGACAATTCAGAGACTGCTCCACCTTGGAATCCTTCCCATATTCAATCATCAAATCTAGACACTATTGTGGATCCCAGCAATAGTGGGAGCCTGATATAGCTGTCTCTTGAGAGGCTTTGATGGTACCCGACTAATAAGTAGAGGCTCATAG
This sequence comes from Mastomys coucha, assembly GCF_008632895.1. Taxonomy (NCBI): domain Eukaryota; kingdom Metazoa; phylum Chordata; class Mammalia; order Rodentia; family Muridae; genus Mastomys; species Mastomys coucha. The sequence continues at coordinate 40,268,421 of NW_022196910.1, forward strand.
CCATTCATTGCCCTGTGTACAGGGTCCCCAATGAAGAAGCTAGAGAAAGGACCAAAGGAGCTGAAGGGTTTGCAGCCCCTTAGGATGAACAACTATATGAATTAACTAGTACCCTCAGAGCTCCCAGGGACTAAACCACCAACCAAAGAGTACACATGGGGG
>NW_022196910.1:40268594-40268881 GCF_008632895.1 Mastomys coucha
GGGGGGGGGGGGGGGGGGACGGGACTCATGGCTCCAGCAGCATGTGTATAGCAAAGTTTTCCTTATTTTATACAGATATGTAAGTAAACCTAGATGTGGACATTTCTCACTCAAGATAATCTTAGCAAAAATTATAATAACCCTTTAAATGAATTACATAATTTATGAAGGAAACCTATTGGAATATCTTGTGTTTTAAAAAGAAATCCTGGCCGGGCGGTGGTGGCGCATGCCTTTAATCCCAGCACTTGGGAGGCAGGCGGATTTCTGAGTTCGAGGCCAGCCTG
>NW_022196910.1:40268917-40409177 GCF_008632895.1 Mastomys coucha
AAAAAAAAAAAAAAAAAAAAAAAAAAAGAAATCCTGGTGGATCCTCGGACAGTACAGTGGAAAATGCAGTCAAATAAGGATGAGGATAATTTTATAGGAAGAAACATACTCAGTTCAGAATGGATGGATGATAAAAATGGAGAAATGAGGTCATCTTCTGTATCAGAGTTAAGGTTAACAGTAGTTGCAACTCACAAAATTTAAAACTCTGAATGTACTTCTGTATTTTCCTAACATTTTTCTAGCAGGTAAAACTCGTATACAGTTAGGAGCAATGGCTCATACTTACCATAGCATTCCAGAGGCAATGGTAGAATGACTTTTCTGAGTTAAAATCCAGCTTGATATATAGAAGGAGATCATGTCTCAAAAAAAAAATATCATCATCAAAATAGAGTTTTTCTGGTACTAGTGATTAAACCAAAGGCCTTTCACATATACTTCACAAGAGCTCTTAGTTCTTGAACTAAAAATTACAGTGTTTCTTTTAATGACAGAATAAGTTCAAATGGCACTGTATAAATAGTATATACCTGTGATTGTACTCAGCAAGTAGCTAATTTTATGGTGTTTTCTAAGTACAAAGTACCCTTACAGCTGATACAGAGTCACCATTTTTTCATCCCCTTCCTGGGCTCGGTTGATTAGCAAAGAGCTAGTGGTAATACTCAAAAAAACAATTTGATAAATGTATGGCCTGTGTCAACTACAACGTGTCTCATAAGACATACCAACCAAGTCTCAGTAAAAGTGCAAAACTTGCCTGCCAACAATGGGGGCAGATCTATGGGATAGCAGATCCTGTTAGGAAACTGAGGCACAGGTAATCCATGTGTGCTGAAATTTAATTCTAAAGTTATCACCCATGGTGTGAGAAGCTGAGTTTGACATGATATCCCTGAACTATTATTATATGTTCTTATCTTAAAAGGATGAAGAAAATAGACATAGTAATTGTCCTCGGCAAATGCACCTAGTGATGTCACATAGTAGCTGGAAGATTGATCATGAGAGGAATATACACATGACAATCTGTGCTTGAGAAAGTGAAGTTTTTTCATAGAGTTTCGACTTTCTCTAGAGATTAGAAACGTATTACTTAACAAAGATAAAAGTAAAAACATATTATTGGATAACTTTATTCAAGGATATCTTCCTCATACGTTTTATTGTAATCATCAATACCTTGTGTTTGTTACTAAACTTCCAAATTCAAAGTGATTGTTGCTGCCCTCTTCTTGTAACAGACAATATATATTTTCATCAAAATGATTATTAATATCCACATGTTTGTTGGTCTTACAACATTGGGTACTGAATAAATGACAGAAAACATCAAAAAAGAAATAAATAAAAGAACCTAGAAGTACACTATAGGTACTCCATAGTGGTCATCTTCTAACAATGGTCAATTGGTACTTCAGAGATGGAGCACAGGAACATGCAAACACGCACACACACACACACATACACACACAGCTTAATGATTAGAGTCTTGTAGAAGATAAAGTTTGACAAAGAATGAGAGAAGGATGGCTAGTATGCTCACCCCAGGAGGATGCAATTGAACATTTAATACAAATTAGGGACTCTAAGAGTTTTAAAACATTCTCTTGCAGTTTCTACACTTTTGCTACTTTTGAGCTTCTGGTTTTCTTTGTAGATTTTACAGCTTTCTTCTCATGACAGGTTCCTTGTTTCTAAGCTAGAATATTTCTTAAGTTTTCATCCCTTCCACAGGCTGGCTGTTCAAGGCCATCAGTGTAACAGTTTTCCTGTGTCTAGTTTTCTCTTTGCCTCTGACAGTTCTTTTCATCTTTTTTCTTTCTATAGTTTTGATATTTTTAAAACTACATAAATGATACAGGATTATGTCTCTTGTCATTTCATTTGTATCATTCATTAACAGTCTTAAAATCAATCAGCTGGTTAAAAGTGGGCCCATGGTTTTCTCTACTTGAGATTTATGCAGATAGTTAAAGCTATTAATGTGGGATCCACAATTGCTTAAGACAAAAAAAAAAAAATAAACTATCTTGTTTTGAATTTGTCATTTGAAAGGACCTTTTCAATTTAATAGCATTGTACATATCTAGACAAAATTTTCAGTGTTTTAATTACTTTGATCTATAGAGATAAGTGATTTTTTCGAAGTGTGGACAGAAAAGTGGAAAGAAAGAGATGTACAGCTTGGCTGGTAAATTTGGATATGCTCAGAAAATAAGTCAGTGTAGTAAAGACAGAGCAGTCATCTTGACCAATCCTAGTGTGGCATTTTACCTTAAATAGACATAGATGTAATCGTGAATTGTAAAAAAGAAGATAATAGAAATCTTTGACTTCATACTGCTAAAAAGATACACAAGAAAATAATAAGGATGATCAGCTTTCTCTTTACATTGATCACCCCAAATGATATATTACAAAATTCTCCATATACCACAAACTAAATTTTGATGAGCGATAAAACAATCAAATGTGTTAAACAACAGAACTCTTGATCATGTGTTTCATAGAACATTTAAATAGCTTAATAACGAGATGTTGCATATACAGGCATGTTCTGTGTAGATTCCATTTCCTATGCAAATGAAAGATGTAATCCACCTGGGACTGAATCTTTTAACTAATATTTCCTACTCATCTCTTCTACCCATCTCTTCTCTTCCTATTTTATCTTTTTCTCTTATTTCTTAACACTTCCACTCTTTTACTTCTTTATTTAGTCCCCTTCCCTCTAAGTTATGAAACTATATATTTTTTTATGTTGAGGGCAATTGGAAGTCTAATGTCTATTTTTGTACTTTGTTATAACCTTTTATTAGTTTATCAAGACCTCTTTACATATTTGGTGTCTACCTCACTCCCCTCACTCGGTCCCAGACTCACTCACTTTCCCACTCTTCTGTGAGACTATACACCTGGAGAAATGTGATCAAAGATCTCACCGCAGACTGAAAACCTGTGATAGAACAAAGTGCAGATGACATTATCTTCCGACGTGGTGAGCCAGTGAGTACTATTGGGATGCTTTCAGGAATAAGGGCAAGGGGTCACAGGAACAGATGCGACTCAAAGACAGCAGCATCACCATAGCTCATTCCAGTATGTGTGACAGTTCACAAAATCTAGAAACCTGAATCACACAGCATAACCTACTACCTAGCAGGGTAGAGCGTGTCCTTTCCTGGTTACCCAGTTGGTGTGAGTCTCTTCCAAGCAGCTTAGCTAGTTTTTATTTTTATTTTTTCTAGGTGTCCATCTGGTCTGTTTCTTTCAGTCTGTTTGGCAGATCTCTACCTCTTCCAAAGGCCTGTCCTTTTCTGAGATTTTCCTTTGCAGCTTGGCTTAAATGAAAAGCTGTCAGATGTCTTTCCTGCTTAGACACTGTTGAGGAGGGAAAGGTCCAGAGTATCTGGTCAGTGTATGGGCTTCCTGAAGCTATTTGGAGTTGTTTACTTCCTATTTGAGTGGGGTTTCCCTGAGTATGAAATGTTTTACTTCCCTCTAGAACATTCTGTTGTTTCATCTCCTTGTAAAATCCCATTACAAAATATATTATTGTTTTACTCTCACTTTTACAACTCAGGTTTTAAGAAGTTTCCCAGTAGGATGTAACATTTTAACTTCAGAGGAAAGTGATACACAGCACCTAACAAGCCAATCTCGTGTCATATCCATCAAAATCATTTTTTCTGCTTAAATATTCTTAGATGTATGTTCATCTAATGGAGCAGGTTATAAATACCAGGGACTACACTCTTACAGAAAACCATGTTTCCCTTTCCCAGAATCAAATACCTGCAAATAAATTCACAGCTAGGTTAGGACTACAAGCCCAACTATCTTCACCATACTGAGATTTGATCAAACATGGATTTCCACGGGTTTTGTCACACTGTGTCACAACTCCTCCGAGTTCATATGTGTAGCTATCCTGCTGTACCCCAAAGGCACTGTTTTCTTGCAGTAATCCACAGCTTCTGGATCTTATACTCTTCCCATTCCATCTTCTGTGATTATTTCTGGGCCTTGGGAGGAAGAGTTATATGATGCATGTTCAGTTTAGGTTTAATCATTCTGCAATCTTAGTTTCTCCACCATTGCTGTTTATGGGTCTCGTTTTTAGTCATCTACTGCACAAAGAATCTTCTCAGATGGGTGTTGAGAAATCTATAGGTATAATCATAAAGTACTGGGAGTCATTTTAATACTATGTCCACTTAGCTAACATTAGTAGGTTATCCCTCAGTCACCATGATCCCTCAGGTTGACAATGGTACCCAGTGTGAGTTTCATCAAGTGTAGAAGAAAATAGTTACTCACCCTTGTAACATTTGTGCCACTCCTACAGTAGAGCCGTCTCCTGACAGGACAGCTATTGTCACTTGCAGGGTTCAGAACTGGGTATGAAGGATACTTACTCTTCCTATTCTCGTTTCAGGTTCCAGTAGGTTGCGTATCACTTCCAGAGTCTATGAAAACTAACTAGGATGATTAACAGTATCAGCCTGATTTTTTTCCCTAGTCCATGACTTTCATGGTGTCCTATTTCTTTAAGAAATGTTTCATTAATGTTGATTGGTCTTGTCGGAAAGTGTTTTGCCTTTTGAATGTTCCCTTTGTATACAATAGTTTTTGCTTCAGTCGGCAATAAACATCACTTCAGAAGATTTGGTCATAAATTCACTGAATGGTTAAAACTAGTAAAGGCTGATGATATGAGGAAATAGTTAAACCTTAAGTAATAGGATACATAGTTAAGTAACTATTTTTGTGTTCTTTCTCTCTCCTCTCTACTCCAACTTACTTGACATGAAAGAGGAGTGGGCCTATTCTTCTGTTTATGTTTGCTTTCTTGTAGCGTGTACATGAAGGTTCTGAGGATCCTTTTGTTTGGTTTTTGTCTTATAATGTGTTGTATCCCATCGTTTTCTGTGTCTCTAATTTTCTTTGCCTCCAAGTCTGTCATATATTTAGATAAAAGAACACATCGCTACATTCTTCCTTGAGAACTTAGCCAGCGTGTCTTCTTTTACTGTTTGATAGTCTTTATTTATTTTGTGTATTTATTTTCTATATGAAACCTGTGATTTTAAATCATACTTATAAAGAAGAATAAAGAATAATGTCTCATCTCCTTGAAAGCAGCAGTTGAATGGGAGTTATAGTCATTATCTCTCATATTAAATAGATTGATTGTTAAGTACCTTTATAAGATAAATGGTAACAGTCTTAATAGCAAACAAACAAACAAACAGAAAACAAAGAAAAAACAAGATTTTACAAGGTCTTTTTGTTAAATAAAAATTATCAAACATTTCCCTGGACTCAGAACAACAATATATACACTCAAGCTGCAACTAAAAAAATGCAGTGGTTCATATTACCATGAAAGCAACACTTGACCTGGTGCTAATTCCTATTTCCCATGCTTGAATACAAATATTATTTCCTCTTTACATTTTCTATTCAGAAATGAAAACTAACAATCTCAACAAGAAGCAGACATGAATATGTAAAGATGAGTTAATTTATTGACAATGAACACAAACCCTCATTTTAATTTTTTTAATAATGACACAGAGAAATTGCATTTTCCTCTAATGTAGTGAATCTTGAAGAAGGCTAGAGGGGAGCTCTCTGGGAGGGAATAGGCTGTCAGCTATTCTGCTGGGCTAGTCAGGAAGAAGTTCTAGTGATGGGCATTTTTAGTTTGCTTTGCAAAGCAGAGCAGAGGACTCTGTTCAATATACTGACAGCAGCAGAGACAAGCAGGGAGCAATTGTCACACCTCTTTTCTGATAAGTCAGCAGGTTAATTAAAGGCAATCAATTTAGTGACAAATAAAAGAGAATTGCCAGGATTGTTTCAACACAAGAGACAAAAGGCAATCTATTTGGTAGTAAGTCGTCTGTGCCAATTTAAGAAAACGTGGAAGGAGAATGTTCCTGATTAGATCTCCTAAGACAGAAAAAACAAAAACAAAAACAAAAACAAAAACAAAAAACAAAAAACAAAAAACAAAAACAAACAAACAAAAAACCTAGCTTCTTAGTAACACATTTTAAGATCTTCTTTCTTGTCTTATGAGTTTTTCATATCTTGTGTGATTTTGACCCAAATTTCAAATTCAAAGGCAAGAACATGAGTTGATTTGTGGGTGGGGTTTGAGGTGTTGTAACCTGACACTGTTTCTTGTTCCCTTTGATTCTGAGGTACAGAGGCAATGAGGCCCACCAGCTTCCTGCTTCTGCCACTATTTTTCCCTGACCACTGCCATGAATTCTCCATCATGAATGAACTATATCCACTTTATCAGTGAGCCAAACAGAGCCATTTACCTTTAATTGCTTTTGTCAAACTATGTTTTCACAATAACAAGATGAAAGAAATTGATATGGAATAGTGAGGACTCTGTACAGTTAACCCTACCTTGTGGTTCCTATGCTTTTACAACTGGTTTTTGTGAAAAATCTTGACGAATGTGTAACCTTCAGCTAGTAAAGTCCTCAAATGACATGAGAAGTTTATTTAATGGGGCGTTATGGCGGAGTTTTGGAAGACCAAATTATAAAGTTTGGACTATGCAGGTCTGGTTGTGAGTTTTAAAGAGGAATAATCTCCACAAATTAGGCTGTAAAGTCCAAGTTCTAAGTCCAGGGAATGATATAATGGAGAAGTAGAAAAATCAAAGAAATACAAACATACATATACAGATGTGACATACTTTATTCATTCTAGGTGAAGGCAAACAGGTTGTCACCCAAACGCACTGGTCAGCAAACAGACACACAGCAAATACAAACCCATATTTGACTTCAAACATTATATAGAACCACACAGAGTTGGCTTTTTGCCAGAGATAATTCATAACCATGAATTATATAATTTAGGTTTACATCATATATATAAATCATGGTTCTGTGGATATCCAGGGTTTATCTACTTAGCTCATTTGATATCCATGTCAGCACTATGTTTTCTAAACTTTTAATTAGACTCTACTGACTTTTATTTCATTCATGAACTAAAATTATATCATATCTTATTCTTGCAAACATAGTGGCTGTATTCTGCCACTTTCACTTGTGTGAAAATGAATTTAAAATATAATCAACTCATTTGTTTAACAGAAGAAATTTCAAGGCAGGACAAAATTGAAGCCACTTCATGGTTATTGTTAAGAGCCTACATTCAAATCCACAGTGAAAGAAAGTTAATTTTACTTGGATTGTGAAAGACTGTGGGAGTATGTTGAAGTGGTAAAGCTGGGACCCACATAATATTCACTGTCAAGTTCCAGAGTAGAGACATAATATGACAAGCCCACTTCCTGCTCCCGTTGTCATATGTTCCCAGCCTGTTGTCTTTCTTACCATAATGACTTCTATCCTTCTAGAACTGAGAGCCAAAACAAAGCCTTTCTCCCTTAAATTCCTTCTTCCAGGTTTTATTATAGAAAGGAAAAAGTAAAGTATAATGTTTATTTCCTTCATATATCCCCAATGACAAAATTTTCCACTATTGCATAAATCTTGAAGTATTCAAGATCTCTAAATTTTATCCATTTAATTTCCTTGGCAACAAAATGGTAATGGGGTTGTATCAGAAATTCCCAGACATTAATAAGAGCATGGCATCCTATATTTTTATATCTTCTTTCATGTCTAAATCTCAAGTGACTGAAATATACTCCATTAATCACTAATGCTTTCTTGGAAGTATGTAGGTGGATGATTTGAACATTATTATCAACAATTAAATATCACCTTGGAGATCAGTCTTATTTTATGACAGAAAGGAAGTATACTTTTTATCTTCAAAAGGCTCATAATGAATAAAAGAGAAAGACATTCAAATATGAAAATATCCTCAAATACCCTGTCAATTGTCAATGGGATAATTGCACAAAATGAATTTGATAGTCATAGTGAATAAAGTACTCTCTTTAGAATATATTACGTTTTTGGGAAAATATTTTCAATGGTTTCAGGCCTGTTGGGTATGATTAAGTGTATAAAAACAGTAATTTTATTTATTATTGGATCAGAACTGCCTCCTGTCTTAGTCTGCTTCTCTGCCACCGTGAGAAAACACTCTGCACAAACACAGCTTGGGGATGAAAGATTTTACTCAATCTTACACCCCTCCTAGGCCACAGTCCATTAGCGAAAGAACTGGAGGCAGGGACTGAAGCAGAGACCATGGAGGAATGCTGCTTATTGGCGTAGCTCTCTCTGATCTGAGAATCTACCCATCTTACACAGCCCAGGCCCACATGCCTAGTGATAGCACTGGTCCACAGTAGGCTTTATACTCATATGTCAATTAGCAATTAAGAAAATGACTCATAGGCACAGCCACAGGGCAATCTGACCTGAACAATTCTTCAGTCTGAATTCTTTCTACTAAAGCAACTCTATTTGGCATTAGGTTGACTGGGAAACATCTCATTTTTCAATGACTAAATTTCTGGAAAGTTTTTATAAGTGAAACCTTAATGAGAAAATATCCGAAAGGAAGAAAAATCATGCAACCTTTCGAAAGACAAATATGATGTCATAGTTTGCATATATGTGTGTTTAAGTATTTCTAGGGAACACTTTTTATCCAGAGAGATTCTTTATTTAGACAATACTATACTTAAAATCTGCTAAAAAATATAACACTTTGACTGTGCAAAGTGGCACATGCCTATAATGCCATCACTCAGGAGTGTAAGAAAACAAGTGCCTGAGTCCTAGTAAAACCTGGAGTAGATAATCCATACCGCAAAATTAGAATATGAAAAATACATTTTACTTTTTGAGGGACATCTCTATTTATACCTGTGCGTGTGTGTGTGTGAGAGAGAGAGAGAGTAAGAGAGAGAGAGAGAGAGAGAGAGAGAGAGAGAGAGAGAGAGGGGGAGAGAGAGGAGAGAGAGAGAGAGAGTTTTGTATCAGACTCTATCAAAAGCCCCCAGCTTCCAATAATGACATGGAGACAATTATTATTTATCAGCTTTAGACTTTATAGCTTAGGCTCACTCCTAACTACCTCATATTATAATTAATCCTCTTATTCTAATCTACATTCTGCCAGGCAACCCACTACCTCTCCTTCTGACCTGTCACCTGTTGGTTCCTCTGTTTCTGGCTGGTGCATCTTCTGCACCTGATTCTTGGCCACAGTTCCTACCTCAGCATGGATGGTCTGCCTTTCCTCCTCTACCCTGCAGCAGGTCATCAGCTCTTGATTTAGCCAGTCAGAAGGTGAGGAGAAGAATGCTTATCAAACACCAAGATGGGTAATGCTTCATAATGATAACAATACCAAAGTCCAGACAGTATTCAGCTCTCTACTGGTTCAGAAATCAACATTGAAAGAGAACAGAGACAATCTTTACACTGTACTCAAAAAGATTATCCCAACAGTTTTGATTCAAATTAAATTAATCAGAACAACTGCTTATAAACTCCTTTCATTTTCCTCAAGTAGCTCTCAGATGCTTCAAATTCACTTACATTAGATAATGAAGTATCCATTAATAATTTTTATCAATTTTTTCCAAATATGCTTCATGAAAAATTCAGCAACTAGCATAGAGAATTAATATATTTTTCTCTTCAAAGTAATAAATAAAGAGGCTTAAAAATATATTGTTTGGTTTGTTCTTAGAAGTACAAAAATATATATGATTTATTGTACTTGAAAATGTGTCCTTGATGTGTATTTATATATAATAACCCTTTACAAAAAATATAGATATTACATAAATGTTCTCATTGCCTTCAGACTATAACCTTGAAATTTTAGTTTGATCTGCTACCAGTAAATATGGATCCAGTCATTGTTGCAGGATATTTGATTATACTGTGAACCGTAAGATTTTGTTATTCACTGAGAAAACCTGTTTCTAGTTGTGTGTCTATTATTATTAGTTGTTTATTCTCACTAAAGTGTTAGTAAAATTAGTATGGAAATTGGAGAGCAACAACAACATAGCATAATGGTGAAATGAAAAAGAAAAGAAGTAGATGAAAGAAATCAAAGTCAATGTTTTTGCCCTTAGAACTGGAAGACTATATTCATTTTAGGTAGAAGCCAGCATATAGCATCTCTGCCATTATCATAATTTATACAGAGAGATAAAGATTTAAACTAACAAAGATCACAGCAGAAAAATAGGACAAAAATATAGTACTACTTACAAGTCCTCAATTTTGTAGCCCAGGAAGCTGAATAGCCTCTTAACACTGTTGTAATGTCAGGTTTACAAAGGTGGTTGAGTGCAGAGATAATTGACAGAGAATTTTGTAACTGGTGATGACTTTTGTCATTTCACCCTCTTTTCATAATTGTAACTGTTAAAATTATGAGTGGTTTAAAAGGATAATTTGCCTATTGGCATTTTTATGCATGTCAGCTTTTGTCCCTAAATGTGATACTAGCTCAGAAGAACAATTATTGAATGCTAGCATTTGCCTTTTGTTACTAATAAGAGATTATGTAATGTGTTGTTCCATTTGGTTTATGTAATGGAATACAAAATCTAGAGAAGTATCCAGTGCTTTCATGAGTTTGTGTCTGCTTTCTTTAGTCACTAAAAGCCTGCTTTGAATATTTATTATTTATTATTTGAATCTTTATTTAGTATTTCTTTGATTGCATTCATAGAGAAGGTCACAAGAGAAGCCTTCATGGATGGACATCCCTTACAGATGCTCATAATAGAGAAGCAACAAAAGTACCACAGAAGAGAATCTCCCATCAGAATAGGTTGGGAGGCTAGGATTGATGCATATTATAGAAAGCTGGCATTTTTCTTTCAAAATAAAAGGTTCTAGGTATTGAAGGTAGAAATCTCTGAAGACTCAACATTTTCAGAGAAATGCAATTAAGGCAATAGATACTGTGGCGAAGAAACAGATTTCTAATCTATAGTAAATATAGATTTGTTTTATTAACTGTGCAGGCTTTAGAAAGTCATTTAAGACAGCAACGAAGCAAAGAAAGTGTATAATAAAAAACATGATATCTGAACTCATCAGCAATGGTGAAAATTTATGAAATCCAACTTTTTCCAAAATAAACAGATGCAAAGAATAGAAAAAAAATACAAGCAAGAAAATGAAGAAACTGTAGTGTGTTAGGTGCTTGTCTTGTCGATGTGACAGAATGTACACCCAGAGCGATTTAAGAAGGAAGGATTTATTTTTGGTGGATAGTTTCAGTAATTTTTGTTTCTAGCAGGGGTACATTTGGTAAACTCATGTTAATAGGAAGTGATACCACCTATGTTGATAGGGAGTAGTCTCCCACATCCTAATGAGTGAGGAAGCAGAAAATGCCCATAGAAGAAGGGCCTCAAAGACTCACTCCTTAGTGATCCACCTCCATCAGATAGGCCTGGCAACCTCTCCAAACAGTGTCAACAGTTAGGCATCTGGCAGCTAGGTACATGACTCACTGAAGGATATTTCAGATTCAAAGTGTAATTTCTAGTAAGCAAAATTAAATGTTCAACTCTAGAATATTTCCCTTGCTGCTTCAAACATTTGCAGATATAAAGGGGGTTATATAAATATTGTAATGTATATGAGATTTTTACATTTGTGAATCAAGGAATAGAACAACCTTCTCTAAATGCCAGATAAAACCCGGGTTCTTCTAGAAACATTGCCTGACAAGACTAGATCAAGGGCCCCCTGAATGTTGTGTGACTCTAGCAAATATTGTCAGGTTTTTTCATCGATGTTTGACTCTATAATTCATGGGTTATCATCTCATCCTACCTTGCTTAGAAGTTCCAGAAAACAGTCTGTTTCATCTTGTATTCTACCTTGCAGAGTGATGAGTTCTTGATGAGAAGTTACACACATATTTATTAAGGAATATATCAAATTCAATTCTCGGATATCTTATCTTTCAAAATAATGTGTCTTCCGAGAGTAAAGGATAGATGGTTAATGCAACCTTTAGATTACATACTTATGCATAGACAATAGCTTCACCTAAATTGTAGTATTCATGTCTGAGTATTTTATTAGTAGATACGCAGCAGAATTACATCCAGTGTCTACTCTCTGGGTCCAGACTGCTTGAAACACATTTTCAGTTCTTCTCTGGTTGGTTATAGTTTATCTGAAATGTCCACTGAATATAATGTTATTCTTCATATGTAATAACAGTGATTTCCAGTATGGTATGGCTGCTGGATGGTGTAATTATTCTGTCTAAAACAGGACCTTTCCTGCAAATTAAAGAGTTTAATAAACATTAAAAAAGAGCAATTACATGAACCATATATAATCATAAATTTTATCTGTTCTTTGTTATTTATAGCCTTTTACACTCAGAGCATTCATCTTTTAAGAGTCTGTAAGGAATGCCTATATGATATGAAGAAATAGATTACAAGGATGTCATTTTTCAAGCCAGTAAATCTGCAAAGAAAGCATCTTGAAGTTCTTCAGTGGATCTGTTATGCGTTCTTCTAATTATTTAATGTACTTTGTTTTAGTTACCTATGGCTCTGAAGAGACACTACAACCAAGGCAACATTTAAAAGAAAGTGCTTATTAAGGGTTCCAGTTTCAGACAGTTAGTTCATCATATTGGCCTCTTGTGCCCATTAGTTCAGTCCTTCCACAACAATTTTATACATGACTGGTATTGCATGTTTTGTCATATAAAATGTAATCATACACATTAGTTATTTTTTCTGTTCTTCCCAGAGAGATGGGGAATTAGAATTGAAAGGTCATTGACATTCACTTTTGTTAATCAATGTTATAAATTTGAGAAAGTTATTTGTATTATTTCTGTAGATATGTATCTCTGGAGGCTAAGGAAAAAGTGATTTGGTGAATTACAATATTCTGTTGTATATATTTATTTTAATCTATTTTTTCATATACTACATCCTGACCACAATTCATCTCCCCTGCTGCCTCCATCCCTCACATCTAATATTCTAATGTGTCACCCTGACAAGCAACAAATTTGTGATAATAAATCTTCATTGCCAATATGCTTAAATTTAAAAATAAGTAGGAGACATACCTCTAGATATATCTGTGAAAGTATTTCTAGACATATATAATGGAGAGGAAAAGACCCATCTACTTTTATATAACATCATTCCACTAACTAAGATCCAAGACTTAAGTGACTTTAAAGCTGAGAAGTATAGCCAGATACCAACATAGTATTTCTCTAGTTCTTTCCTGTGGTTTTAAAGAGAACAGACACCTTACTCTCCAGCCACTATACCTTCCTTTCCTTAGGAGACTCTCCTGCTACCAAGCTCTCTCCCTGCCATGATAGATTCTCTACCCCTCAAATCATAAGCCAGGTAAACATGTTCTTCTTTAAATTGTTTTAAAGAATTTAAATCAGATATTTTTCACTGCGATAAAATAGGTCACTAATGAAGTAAAAGTAATTTTTATTTCTTTTTGACACATGCTTTATGCTCTTGGACCGAGTGTCTTTGTTCTACAATCCACGTGATCTTAAAATTATTACACACATACACACACACACACACACACACACACACACATATGTATATATTTCCAAGTAGGCTATTCGTCTGCTCCCTTTCATACATGAAATAAAGTAGCTGAGAAAACATTATTCGCTGTCATATTTCAAATACCATAATTTTTTTAACTTTTATTACATTATAATGAGAAAAGTTACATAATTTCAATTTGTCTGAATTTGTTAACATTTAAAAACATATTTTAAGTAAGTTGAATTAAATAGAATTAAATCACATTCTTGTTTCCCTTTTGTACCCCAACTCCTTCCAGAGACCCCCCTCTTCAATACCTACAATATCTTTTTTTGTCATATTCCTTAAAATTTATAAAATACTATAACAATAAAAATGAGTACTATAAAAGTTGTTTGATATAAAACAACAATTAATTTAACAGTGTTATGTAGGTGCTTGTCTACAGCAATACTGAAAATACATACGTTTTTCTCATTATAAATTTTGAATAACTCCAAACATATTAACTGAAATACCATAATTTTAATCATATCCAGTCTAACAAGAAGTTTGGCGTATTGGTGCATACTTGGAAAATCAACACTTTGGAGGCTAAGGCAAGATAGTTTACTCTAAGTTCAAAGTCAGCTTTAAAGAAACTATATCAATATTCCATAATTTCTTATTAAAAATGAACCTTTTAGTAGAAATAAAACCATTAACTGCAAAAGACAATAATAGAACAGGAAAGTAAAACTTGTGGAATCACTGAAAACTAAATTGAAATGACAACACAAAGTAAGGTCTAGATTGCACTGAAGAGATAAATATATATTAGTTTTAGGGGTACTGATATGCTTAGAATTTGAAGAATGAAATATTAGGATCACAATCAAGAAAGATGTGTCTTTTTCTTAGTTCTTGGTGAAAATTCCAAACTTCTTTGTATGGATTTCCTTTTGAATTCATTTCCCAAATCTAGCTTATCCTGCAGGATTTTAAGTTTGTCTCTTAAAGGAACTCTCTGTTCCTATTTATTTGCTATTTCAACCAAGTTTTAATCTAAATGTCAATCACTACTACAAAGGGAAACAAGCTATGAAAGGTAAGGATAACATTTTATAAAATAAGCCTTAAACATCACAGAAATTCATGCATTAGTCACTGGAATTACAGTCCATGATCTGTGCTAACAGTGATGTAATTGTATTTAGGGCTATTATCTTCAACTGTTGGATCCCTCCACACACAGATATATGTAGTTAAGAACAGCTACGAGAGCAGCCTAACAAAGAATTATAAGCTTACTTAGTACATAATGAGACATAGTTTTGCCTTGTAACTCAATACATGATTCTCAAGCTTGAATAATATTTATGCCAGTTATGTTAAAAATAGCTAAAGTTTGAACATATCTGTAAGAATGAATTGAAAAAAGTATAAAGTCATAAATATAAAAGAATTATTGCTTTAATAACTGGAATATAAGGCAGATGATAGCTTACATCTAAAATCCTGAACTCAGGAGGTGAGGCAGTAGGGATTACCTGTTCAAGGCTATCTATGGCTATAGAGCAAGACACTCTCTTAGGCAAACAAACTACCTAAAAAGTGAACATGAAAAATTTAACATTTTATATTTAATATCACACTAACACACTGAACTACAAAAAATGTATAAATATAATACTAAATTTTAAGTTTAGAATGTAATCTGATATACTGAAAATCACATACACTTAAGCCACATTCTAGAAGACAAAAATAGGATTCAGATAATTTATTACCAAAACACTGAAGAAGAAATGAGATGTTCTCCATAAACCCACTGAGAAGAACATAGCTGCATCACTAACTCATTTTGTTAAATCCAAACCTTTCAAATTCTAAAGCAATCAAGAATAGTGCAAGAAAACAGAATAAGAAATGGTTTCCATGTAGGACAGTGGTGGCACACGCCTTTAATCCCAGCATCTGGGAGACAAAGGCAGGAGAATCTCTGAGTTCAAGGCCAGCCTGGTCTACAGAGTGAGTTCCAGGACAGCCAGGGCTATACAGAGAAACCCTGTCTCGAACCGCCGCCCCCCAAAAAATGGTATATATATTTCTCCAAACTCTAATAGAACAGTTTAACAATGTATAAAAGTGTTAATTCATTAATACATTGTATTTGTCTTTTGAATTCCTAGTTGGAATTGTCCAGGGAAAATTTATCTAATATATTATCAATTAATGCAAATCAGAAAAAAATGTATTATCTAAGTAGAATAAATAAATTATGTGCTAAGCTTTATAAAGTAGAGACCTATTGGAACTTCCAGAACTTGCAATTTCATTCAGAGCTACAAAGCTCATAGCAGTATTTAGTAAGCAATGTCCCAGTAAAGTATAAATTAATATATTCATGCCATGAAAATGAAGTTTGTCTCCTCATCTGCAAAGGAACTCTGTGGTGCTCTTATTAAAGCTGCCATCATAAACATGTGGTCATTTTAATTTGAATGTTAATTATTCAAAGGTAAAGATGATACCAAATCTGTTCTTCATTTACACTAACTGCATCTCAAATGGACACTATTTATGCAACATATTGGAAGCACAAAGGGTACCATTCATTTAGAGCAGAAAGTACTATAGGAGAGCACTCCAGGGAATGAGCCAGTATGATTAGGAGAAATGCTTTTAAAATAGTTCTTTTCAGAGGCAGAAGCGGGCGGATTTCTGAGTTCCAGGCCAGCCAGCCAGGGCTACACAGAGAAACCCTGTCTCAAAAAAAAAAATCTTTTCATGGAATTTCTTGGAATGCTGTACCCTTCCTCTCCCAAATCCGTATCTCTTGGCTTAGCCGTATCAATGAGACATGTTACCATTTGACCACCCTTCACATCCTAAGGAGGTGATTTACATTAACAGTGGTCTAGCAATGATCATTCAATTCTTTGAACACATCTTTTGTTCCAGGAAAACATCTGTGAGAAGAGACAAAAAATAAGTATGGAATAGGGGCTTCAGAGATGGCTAAGCAGTTAAGAGTACTTGTTCTTGTAGAGGACCTAGATCGTTTCCCAGAAACTACACAATAATGAGCAGTTATCACTTACTGTAGTTCTAAGTGACCTGAAGCCCTCTTCCAGTCATAAGAGGCACCAGGCATGCAGGTGGTGGACATATATACATACAAGCTAAACAATCATACACATTATAAAATAAAATAAAATAAATATGAACAATTAAAAAATGTGTGGTGCAAAGACTGCAGAGAAGGCTGTGCTGCAAACCTTTGCAACACTGGGGCTAACTGCAGCTTAAAGAAAAGAAAAGAGGCAATTTTTTAAATTTGTGGACATTCTACAAACATTATTAATATAAAATAAACTGTTTTCAGAGTCTTTATATAACCTCCACTTATGCTAGTCATAGGCGCAGTAAGAAGCAGCAAAAAAAAAAAAAAAAAATTAAAGTACAGAATTATGTGGAATCTGATTAAAAATGAAGAAAATGTCTGTATAATGTAGCAATACAATCAAAGTTATATCCACTAAGAATATTACCTTGAAAAAAACCATAAGCAAAAATGGCATGGAACAAAATTAAGATTCTAGATAGTCGCCGAAAATCACAGCAGCTTAGTACACAGGATTGGAAACAATTTGAATTAATGAAGAATTGACAGATACACAAATGAGAATTCCTATTGGTGAATATTACTGAGCAAGTAATAGCTGTTATCAACTCAAGGAGATGTCTTACCACATGAAAATGTCAAGTAGCATCAAAATGACCAACAGAGAGATTGAGAGAGAGAGAGAGAGAGAGAGAGAGAGAGAGAGAGAGAGAGAGAGAGAGAGAGAGAGAGAGAGAGAAGCCCAGAAGTGCAGGAGTTAACTACTCCATTTTTCCAGGTGTTGAAGTAGACAAAATATATATATTTCATATGGGCACTTGAGGAATCATGTTTTACTCATTTGTAAAAAAAATGAAGAAAGAGAGGAGTAAACAAACTAAGAAACAAAAAAAGGAGGGAGGGATGGCAAGGAGAGAGGGATGGAGAGAGAGAAAGGAGAGAGAGGAAGGGAGCTAGGAAGGAAAGAATGAGGAAGGGATGGAGGTAGAGAGATGGAGGGAGGAATAGAGGGAGGAAATGAAGGAAGGAAAGTAGGAAGAAGTTAGCAATAGTAAAGAAACATCCATCAGATAGCAATTGAAAACAATCCCTTATGCAGAAAGAGGTACTTTCCAGGCAGCTGAGTGAGAGTGTCTCCCCATCTCTTCCCACAGTTCTTCCCCTTGGAAGATACAGTGCAGTGAATCTGGTAGCTGCCATATGATGTGCATGCTTAAGCCAAATAAGAAAATACACATATTAGAAACAAGTAAAAATATACAAAACAGAGGTTATAAGGGTGCTTAACTTCTTGGTTAGAAAAGGTTTCCTGAAGAAAGCATATTGTTATGCAATGGTGCAGGAAAGGGAAGACCACACACTTATATGGCTGTCTATCTCCCAAAATGAATCTATTGCTGAAGCATATTCAAATATGGAAAGTAAATATAAGTTAAGAATTGATCAGATGGACAACACTTTGAAAATTTCAAACATTGATGAAGAAAATGTGGAATAGTCAAAATAGAATATAGAATGTATTTACTAATATGTGATGGCAAGACACTGATTTTATTTTAATGATATATGTATATACATATATT
This sequence comes from Mastomys coucha, assembly GCF_008632895.1. Lineage (NCBI taxonomy): Eukaryota > Metazoa > Chordata > Mammalia > Rodentia > Muridae > Mastomys > Mastomys coucha. The sequence goes on from NW_022196910.1 coordinate 40,287,114, forward strand.
ATATACATATATACAAATTAAATTGTTACTGAGTAATTGGGGATTTGTCACGATGGATGCATATATTATTTATACTTAGCATATGTGCCTTAAATGGATATTAAATTTGTAAGGTGAAGAGTGTCACATGGTAGGCATCTTTTAAAATTTAAAACATTTATGAATCAAATGTGAAGTACTTGAAATCAGATATAGAAAGCATCTACTATATTCTATTTACTATTTATAATTTAATATGAAAGAATACTTTTATTCTGGAAATTGGGTTGGGCAAGGAGTTGGTTCAAGGGGAACTCTGAGGAGGATTAGCCTTTTGGGTGAGAAATTCATTAGAGAATTGTCAATGGCATGGAAATATATACAGATTGCCATGAGTAAAGATATTTGTAATAAATATCAATATTTATCAGACTGATATCAATACCTACTCTGGAGGAGTAACTGGGTTGCTGTAACACCTTTTTACTTCCCCATGAGCACACAGTGTATATAGCAAGAGTTCCTCTTTCCAGTACACAAATAAACAAAAAATGTAATTTTTAAAATTACTATATCTTAAAATAATTCTCTAAATGTTGCATTAATTTAATAATACTGTAACAAAAAGAAATGAATCAATGAATTTCTATTAGGAATTTCTACTACAAATTATTTAACTAGCAATGTACACACAGGAAAAACTGTGATTTTTGTTTTACTGAATTGTGCATAAGACTCTATGCCATAGATTTTATTTTGTCTGAGTCTGAATTGTTTCAGTGCACTAAAATAGTATTTATAAAATTCTCTAAATGGAGGGTATTTTATAAGGTAAGAAATAAGTAAGAAGTATTCTGACTTATTTTACAATACAAATTGCACATTATAAAAATTATTAGGCTTCATTTGCCTTGGGGCCATTGTTAGAGGGAAAAGAACAAAAGTTGAGTTTAACATTTATACATATGAAGAACTATTGACCTTCCCTTAGTCCTATTAAAAATTTAAAAACAATTTTATTCCAACGAATGATTCTGGAAAGATTCTTGTTTTAGTAGAATGATACTATCTAAATTAAAATGCATTTATGTGTGAAAGTATAAGGTCACAAGTATTTATGCTCCACATATAATTCAGAATCATGAATAAAATATTACTAAATCATAATTATTACAGTTTTCAATTTTATTTTGTGCCTGTCTGTGAGGCTTCAGTTCTTTAACAATTAGTCAATACCACATTGCCAAAGTGTTACAACTCATCTAAGTAAATATAGTTACTTAGAAATCATCTGAATACAAAATTTAAGATTATATTTACAAAACTGCTTTAGACCTCATTAAAAAAAATCTAGCAAAGTGCATGGAAGGAGTTATAATATAATATTTACATAATTGTCTTAGAAGACACCCATGCTGCTCGCTCGTCAGTTCCCCATAAAATTCTCATGACCAATAACATCATCAAATCCCAGAAGTACATTATTGATTTGATTAATTATAAATTGTTCCACCAAACAATATTCAGGTTGGCTGCATATTTGATACATCCTAACTGAATAAATTATACCTTACTGTATATAAAAATAAAATGCAAGGCATATTGAAGAAGGATGAACTATTAGACGTTTTCTTCATTTCCTCTTTTGTGTGGCATTGAATACAGAGGGATAATGTCACCAAGTAGAAAACACAAGGAGCAAAGTACAAAAAATATTTGATTCAATTATTTATTCACTGCTTGGCCATTTTTGCTTACTCATTTTATCCCATAGCAATAACACTTGTTCGAGAGTGTGTTAAAAACCTGTAATTACATATATGGTTAAAATAAGTCATAAACTTTGTAAAGAAACTTAGCTGTTAATGAGAACAAAAGAAAGGGAATTATTTTTTATTTTATCTTTTACTATGAATAGAACTTTGCTCCGACATACTATATCCTGCTTAGAGTTCCCCTCCCTCTCCTCTTCCTGTTTCCCATTCATCTCATCTCATATCCAGATCCACTGCATTTCTGTCTTTAATTAGAAAATAAGAGTCATCTAAAAGGTAGTGACAAAAGATAATAAAAGAAAATAGAATAAGATTTAAAAACTTATTTTATTGAAGTTGGGCAAGACAAAAAGTCAGAAGGAAAAGATCCCAAAAGAAGGCACAATTATCAGAGATCCACTCATTTACACACTCTGGAATCCCATAAAACCTAAACTCCAAGCTATTAAATAGATGCAGGGAATCTGTTTTAGATACATGCAGCCCCATGTTTACTGTTAAATTCTTCATGAGTTCCTAAGAACTTTGCTTAATTGCCTTTAGAGGGCCTTGTTTTCTTTTTTTCCTGCATTCCCTATGGCTTCTATACTCTTTCTATGTCCAGAAACAGGAAATCATTACCTAGAAAAACATCAAACAGACAAGGAACTAAAGCAGGGTAGGAAGCTGGAGGCAAGAGCTGATGCAGAGGCCATGGAACAGTGCTGGTTACTGGTGTGCTGCTCATGGCTTGCTCAGCCTCCTTTCCTATAGAACCCAGGTCCATCACCCAGAGTGGCATCACCCACAATAGGCTGGGCTCTCCCATCAATCACTAATTAAGAAAGTGACCTACAGGCCTGTCTATAGCCTGATCTTAGGAATACATTTTTCTTAATTGAGTTTTTCTTCTCTCAGATGACCTTAACTACGTCAAGTTGACATAAAACCATCTCATACAATTGATCCCTTGTCAACTTGACACACAAACAAGTCATACTACATACATTTTCTTTCTTGGTCCTCTCCAACATCAGATGTTACTATAAACATCACAGTATAAAACATTTTACAAACATAAATAGTCTCACAGTCTTACAAATTCAAAGATTGTTTAGCCTCTAGTCTTTTAAAGAAACAATTAAATATCTCAAAACCGAATTTTTTTCAACAGTAGGCTCTTATAAACTAAAAGTTAAATACTTTATTATTTCAAGAGGGAAGAACCATGCCAAAGTCCCAATCAGACCAAAGCTAACTCAAACTCCAACAGTATAAACTACCATATGTCCAACATCTGGGATTCACTCAGTCTTCTGGGTCCTCCCAAGCCTTGGATCACTTCTTGGGTCTACCTTCTGCAAAAGACACAAGTGGTCTTCTGGACTCAAGCTAGGTCTACTTGAATTCTGCTGCAGTTCATGGCAATTATCTGATGGTACTGGCATCTTCAAAATGCTGGGGTCTTCTACTGAAAAAGAACTGTGCTTTTATCAATAGCCTCTTTTTGCAGTCTTCATGGTGCAAAGGGACCAGACACACACCGGTATAGTATAGAATAGAGCTTATTTAGGGTATGGGGAGGGGAGTTTAGAAGGTAGCAGAGGCAGAGAAAGGCAGAGAGCAGAATGTAGAGAAGTGGGGGCCAGCCATGACCATGTGGAGAGAGGGTGGAAGGGAATGGGGAACAAGAGAGCAAGAGGCAAGAGAGAGGCAAGAGTGTAAGAGGGACAAGAGGGAGAGGAGGGGCCAAGCAGCCCCTTTTATAGGGCCAAGCCTACCTGGCTATTGCCAGGTAACTGTGGGGAGGAGGATACCTGGCTACTGCCAGGTATCTGTGGGGGTGGAGTTTAGACAGAATACCAACAACCATTGACACTCTGGAATAGAGCTCCCAAGTGCTGACTCTCATGAAACACTTCCCCAAATGGTTTCACTTCAATGATGCTGGTTTCCTTTTAATTTCACCTGATTTTTCAGCTCCATCTAACCAGAATCAATTTGCTCATTAAAGTAAAAGTTTCACTTCAGTTGTTCTGGTATCTTGTTAAGCCCAGTCATTTATTCAGTTCCTGTTCACTAGGACCACAAATTCTTAACTCAAAACAGAAAATGACCCTGATAGACTTATCAGGCACTCAAACTTACATCTGAAACCTCTCAAACCTATACTCTATCATCTGCATTGCTCTCAACATTCTTAGCTTCCAAAGCTCCCACAGAACAGTTCAAACTTTGAACACTCAATGACTATTCTCAGCCAAAGTTCCAAAGTCCTTTAACAATCCTTCATAAAGCAATATGTTCAGGTCTATCACAGTGATACCCTATTCCTGAGCCAATTTCTATCCTAGTTAGGGTTAGTGTTGCTGTAATAAAATATCACAACAGAAAACAAATTAGGGAGGAAATAGTTTATTTGGCTTACATTTCTGTTTCGTTTCGTTTTGTTTTTTGCTATAAGAAACTCTAGCAGGCCATGAACCTAGATGTAAGAGGTGATGTGTTTTCATGGTGTGGGTGATGAGTGGCAGGTGAGGCTTACTGGATTTCCCCTTAGGGCTTGCTCAGTCTGCTCTTTTATAGAAACCACGAACACCAGCCTGGGGTTGGTACCACACATAAGAGGCTAGGCTTTGGCCCATCATTAATTAGCTATAAAGAAAATGCCCTATAGGCTTGCCTACAGACTGATCTTGGAAACATTTTTGTTAATTTAGGTTCCCTCTCTCAGATGACTTTAGATTGTTTCAAGTTGACATAAAACTATCAAGCACAACAAGCAAAATTATAACAATTAGAGGTTCCAGAGGTATACTGACTGGTTTTGTGTCAATTGACCCAAGCTGAAGTTACCAGTGAGGCCTCAGTTGGGGAAATGTCTCTATGATAGCAAGCTGTAAGGCATTTTAAAAATAGTGATCAATGTGGGATGGCCCAGTTCATGGTGGGTGGTACCATTCCTGGACTGGTAGTACTGGATTCTATAAGGATGCAGGCTGAACAAGCCAGTACGAAGTACCCTTCCATGATCTCTGCATCAGCTCCTGACTCCAGGTTCCAGCCCTGATTGAGTTCCTGTCCTGACTTTCTTTGGTAATTAACAGGAATGTGGAAGTGTAAGCTGTATGATCCATTTCCTTTGCAGCTTGCTTTTTGCTCATAGTGTTTTCTTGTAATAAGACAGGAGGGAATGCATTCTTTGGACCTTTGCTGTGGATGACTAACTTCTGACTGCTAACGGCCATTACCATCTTCATCAGATTAGCTGTGATGACCAGAGTCCAGCTTCTGCCAGAATGATCCTGTGCAGTAAGAAGGAGCAGGGTTGAGAGGCATGTTAAGGGCATGCAGCAGAGGCTTCATTTATTCCCTGATTCATCTCCTTTCCTCATATTTGCATGCAGCACTGTCCCATCGGCATGCAATTTGTACTAGAGTAGATTAACTAGGAGACAGGAGCTTAACTGACTCTCGAATAGCAGACTAACTCCATAATCTCTTAGTTGGGGTCTGTAGGCCATATTTGTCCTGGGATAACAATGAATAAGTGTCAACACAAATTCTCAAAGTTAATTAACCTAAAATATCACAACATTGGATTGCTAAGATGTCTAGTATGAACATTGCAGTTGACAATAACAACTTGATGTTGCAATGTTAGAAAAAAAAATGAACAATTGTAATGGGAAGTCGTCCTTCACATGGGGCAAAATTTTTCCATGAAGCAATCCTTTTGGAATCACCTACATTTCCGTATAACCCATCACCCATGCACCAATAATCAGGCAAATAAAGTCATTCACCAAATTATCTTAATTGTGGTCATTCCTTTGTCTGCCATTGATATCCTAACTGTAGTAAAGAAACAGTTATTCCTATCTTTCAAGAAAAGTCAAAGCAAAGAGTTTCAGAAAACTGAGAGGCGGGAAGCAAAAAGATGAGAGTACAAAGAAGAGCTAGATTTAAAAAAGTCATAAAATTGTGATGATGAAAAAATAAAGATGATAAAATTGTTCAAAAGGTAGAAGCTTCCTAAATATGTATACAGAACCAGGTACAAAAGAGCCTAAAAGGAATTATCCAACAACATGGTAAGAGATCTCTTAGTAGACTCCATGGGCAAACATGTAAAAAGCCCAATGCCAAGAATCCAGGAATGGGTTACCTGTATTGGAGTGATTAGTCAGTAGGCTTTCAAAGACCATCAAATTGTGAATTCTCAGACCTAAATGGATTATATGTGCTGTAAATCTCCCCCCCCCCCCCAGGCTCGAGAATCATTGCTGAAGATAAGTCAGAAAGGTCCTAAAATTCACAGTGATGGATGACCTCTAGAAAAGTGGACACAGCTCTGGACACAGGAGAGCAATTTTGTATATGAACCCACAGCAGCTGTGGTAGCATAAGTATGTTATGTGCAAGTTTAAGACAGGCATATTATAATTATGGGGAGGGATTATGTCCAACTCATGGCTAAAAAGCTATTGGTATTTGATAACTGTTGGGAGAGGAAGAGTCAGTAACTCTAGCGAAATGTCATCTAGTGGGAAGACACAGCTCCAGTGGACAAATCCAAGAGTAAACACATAGGCGGCACAAAGCTTACGTGAGGTTGTTTATCAAAGCCTAAACAAATTTGTTTCCTAAGGATCTGGGAAGAATTGGGAGAGGCAGGTGAGTATGATCAAAGCATATTGTATTGCTTTCTCAAAGAGCTAATAAAAATGAGAAAAAAATGGAGAAATTAAAACTATAGTACACTAAAGTCTTTTGAGAAAAATATTCAGATAATTCTTATTAAACTATGGTGTTACAACATCTAAAACATATGATCAGTTAATTCATTATTACATTTCATTTGCAACATGAACTTTTATCATTGCCTTGTACTTATAAGAAAAATTTGCATAAATCAGGTCTAGTACTATTACTGTTTCAGACCCTTACTGTGGAACTTGGAAGAATATTGCAGTGACAATAGAAGGCTCATAATAGTAATTATGTAATACAATATAATGTAATATATTATGTTCACTTTAAAATAGTTTATTTTATTTTAAGTTTAAGTTTATTCTTTTAAATTATGTGTATATGAGTGTCTGAATATGGGATTTTGCATCAATGAAATGTCTGTCCATGAAGAGTGTTGCATTCCTTGGAGCTGGGGTAATAAATGCTATCCAGCTACTGGTTATAGGTGCTTGGAACCAAACTTGAATTTTCTAAAAGAATGCATATTTTTAACCACAGAACCATTTCTGTATGTTTGTTAGGATTCCAAGTATGCTAGTTGACTCACAATATATTATTTAGCTCAAAATCACCTTGAACTTCTGATCCTCCCGCTACTACCTCCTTAGTGATAAATTTACAGGTTTGTAGCATCTTACCTGGTTTATCTCATAGCAGAGATTTAACTAACGACTTCCTGCATGCTAGGCAGGCATTTTACAATTAAATTACACCTAACACTGATTCTTAATTTTCAAATGAAAAATATCTACATAAATGTGGGTAGACTCTGGATTTCTTCTTCAAATGCTGACTAACCAAATAGTTTTTTTTGTGTAAGCCCAAAAGAGTAAAACTTACCCTAAAATTATAATGATCCTTTTATGGTTTCAAAGATGTTTTCAAATTTTAGTTTATAATATGAGCCAGTAACAGGTGTTGGCATCCTGCATTTCAGCCCTCCCAAGGCTATCTGTTTTCACTGGCAGATGTACAGCATTTGGTAGGTCATTATAAAAAAATAAATGCGTCATAAAGGGGTAAATGTTATCCAAAATTAGGTAAGCACAAGGAGGACAATTGTCCAGGGAAGTGGTTCCTTACAATCTTTAGTGAACATTATTAGACAAGAAATTAAGAAAAACTAATAGAATATTATACTACATAAAAAATTTTTAAAACCATGTACTTATAGAAGCAATACATCTGGAAGTAATAACAATAACGTGTGTATTGAAAGATTGCTATGAGTGTATGTTGTGTTCCTTCTCTACAAAGAACATAGTTCATGAGTAAATGTGTGAGAATGAATCTCCATTCTGTCATTTATATGTATATCAAATTATTGACAGTTTATTTGCTCCTAAATGGGTGAGTTTTAAAGGCCTAAGAAATAAAGAAGGTGCACTAACCCTCAAGAGGCTGGAGGCCTCAGGGATTTTAGAGGTCTGGTTGAGGGGGTTAGTGGAGTGTGGGGACATCCTCATGGAAACAGGGGGTGGGGAAGAGGTATGGGATGTGGAACGGTCAGAGGGTGGATTGGGCCGGGGGTGGGGGGAATAAAATCTGCGGTATAAATAAACAAATAAAAGACAAAAGAAAAGACTTAAATGAAAAACAAAATGCTTTGTTGTCTATGTTCCTAGTTTTAAGTTACAAAGTCTGCCATGATAATTACACGCTTTTCAGTGTTTTTTAGTGAAGACACTGCAGTCTTCTTCGGAGGATTTTCTTCCCACCGTTAGAGTTCTTTCCCCCACTCTCAATTTCATGACACCTTAAATTCCATTTTCAGCGGGATTTTCAGGTAGGTGGCATGGACTGAGGGTGTGTGATTAGAGACTTTCTCAGGGGCTTACCTTGCGCTCTGAGATGACCGTGACTCTCCACCATACTGATCTTTGTACCTGGAGGATTTCCCCTAATTCATTTGCTAAAGAAGCTGGATTTATCAGAGAAAATACGACAGCAGGTTCCCTTCAGACAAAGCAAGGATTTATTTCCTTCCTTCCTGGTCACTAAAGCTGTCTGTCTAAGGTTAAAACTCACTTTAATGGCTTCTCTGGACTTTCTATCCTTGTGGTGTATAGTTTTACAATTCTCCTTAATTTTCTTAAATATAAACCATGTATCAACAAATGAGTCATCTTCCTTCCCTTTACATTTTCATGTCTAAGCTGTTTAGTTTTTTTTTTTTTAAGCTGAGAATTTATTTCTGGTTATATTACAAGTGTTTCTAATGCGTTTCTTCCATTTTTCATTAATAAATACGGAAGGTAGATAATAGATGAGGTGGTAGGAACACAGTGCCAGCGGGAGTAAATTCACAACAAGGAATTGAAAATAGGGAGGCTCAGCAGTTACTTTACCCCTGAGGTCAATGAGAGAGTGGTGAAATTCTAGGTTCTCAGTGGGAATAAAAATCATATAAAAATTTAGGACTGATATAAAGCTCCAATACTGTCACACCAATGTACTCACTCCTGGAACATGTGGTAAAAATGAGAGCTGCCAAGACCCCAGAGCAGAGCCACTCCCTTGCAGGTATAGATTAGAGAATGGAATTAAAATCAGTCGAGTTGACGTTTCATAGAACCAAGAGCAAGCCAAACATAATTTCAGCTAGAATGAATAGAGAAAAATGTTCAAACAAAATTATAGGAAAAGGAAATCTGATGGTTATGTAGGTAAAAGAGCTATAGACCAATATGTCAAATAGTATAATTACGTGCTGAATATTGAATATACACCAGCCATAAAGCGTTATTTATTTATATTCAAGGTATAAAAGCAAATAGAACTTGATTTTTAAGATTAAAGTATAACCTGAAATTTAAAATAACGATAATCAGAAATGTACTTTATTATAAGCAGCAAACTATGAAGCAATGCAGTAATAAGTAAGGAAAAATTGATCAGTAATATAGAAAATTATTTTCATTTTGTTATTCCATATATATAATACTGTGGTAATCAAATTTGAATATAGATATTTCAATAGGACAAAATAATCTTATATTCATATAAAAAATAAATAGAAGGAAAATAATGAAACAACTAAGAAATAAAGTGTATTACCAGATTCCAAAGCATTATATAAAGCTACAGTTATTAAACTTTTGGTATACCTGTAAAAAATGATGAATGGGATACATTAATGAAATTTAATAAAACTTACAATAATAGGTGTATTATTAAACTTTTTAAATGATATCTCTTTATCATTTCTAAGTATTTGGAAGGAGTTTTTCTGTAGCTTGGTTTTAAATAAATCATATGTAATGAAGTATTTTCTTGGCATAAAATCATAAGTATGTTTCTAATATTAATCTAGGGTTCATTAAATAAATATTTAATACTAATGTTTAGATATGCTTTTTAAATTAAATACTGTAGGTCAGCTTTGTTTAAGTAACACATTTATTTGGAGCTATATTAAAATTCACTCATTACTTTCCAGGCTTAGAGACTTTGTTTTCAACAGTAACACAGGATAGAATTCCTGGGAAGAAAACAGAAATGATAAGTGGATTGGTACGCATTCAAAAGAGATGCTGGTGAAAGGTGTGGACAGAGGTAGTTTTTATGTCCCAGAACACACGGTCCTGGGATTCAGTCTAAAATGTGCATTTTACTTCTCATATTTTAATAGTCAGTCATGACATCTATTATATGTTGAAGGCTATAAGCTTCATGACTGTTTTAAAACGAAGTGAGTACAACTTTTATTCTTGATCTTTGACCTTGCATAATATATACTTTAATATTGGAATGCTCTGTGAATGAACTGCACTTTAATTTCATATTTCCAAGAGCATTCGTTTCCCCACTTTCTGTCAATGTGGACTGAAAAATAAAAGGAAATGAAAACTATCTGTAAAGCATAGGTCTGATACATCTAATCTTGATATGAAAACATTTTTTCAATTTTTTTCCTTACAAAAAGTGAAAAGTGGGAAAAAAGTAATTGCTCAATCAGTCTATGATGGTTTTATTATCAGCTTGGCAGGATCGTGAATAGTCACAGAACCAAGCCTATCTGCAAGACAGCGAGACTCTGTGTATTAAATTAAGAAAGGTGAAAGAGTTTGATTTTTCCCCTAAACTCAGAATTAAACTTCAGGCTGAGTTCCCCTAATGGTGTACATCTGATTATTTCTGAGAAACCCTGGCTTCTCTTTGGCTTAATATTCAAGTCATCAGTTTAGTTTTAGGACAAATAGAAACTGTCCTAACCTAATGCCACAATGCTTTAAATGGGATACAAGTTGATTTTTACATCCATATGTCCACACACAGGGTCCAAAGCTGATATCACTCTCACAGTCAGAGAGCCAGGCTCCGTACTGTCCAGCTCTGGAGTTGGTTTTAACCACTCTCTACTGTCAGAGAGCCAGGCTCCGTGCTGTCCGGCTCTGGACTTGGTTTTAACCACTCTCTACTGTCAGAGAACCAGGCTCCATGTTGTCCGGCTCTGGACTTGGTTTTAAACAACAGCAACTCCTGCTTTCATTGTCTGCAGTTGAGAAGCTAAGGCAAAACAGCATGAAAAAAAAAAAAAAAAAAAAAAAAGACCGCAGACTACCTTTTCAGGTTTCCTAGACTTGAGCACATTCTGCTTCGTACAATTTGTTGATTGACTAAATTTAGTTAAGAGGCCATATGTATAAAGCCTAATTAATAACAATCATGAAGATTCCAAGAAAACACTGTGATGACCAGAATTTTAATATGGATTCTATCGTTTCAAACTGAGGCTTCCGTATTTGCCAGGAAAGGTGCTTTCCAGTGGATCCTCTTCCTCAGCCCCATGACTACATTGCTTTACAATTTCTTCTACAGAAAAAAGAAATCAACTTTTTTTTTTTTTTTGCTTTTTTACTCTCTTAAATTATCTTATTGGAATCTGTTTTCTCATTTTCAACTCGTTTTCATGTAATAGAAACATAATTTTAGTTTGCCTAATTCCAAAAGTGAGATTTATAATGGGTATTTCATTTATAATGAGCATATCTTATAAGCTGGAACATTTCAGTTCCTAGCTGACTCTGGAAAAGGATGTGATTGAGAAATACTTCTGCAGCCTACTTTTCTCTTTTCCTTACAAGTATTTTCTCCTGTTCTTTCCCTTTCTATCTCAGGTCTTACTTCTTCCCTCTGCCTTTTCCTCTCTCATTTCTTTTTTTCTGTTTACATTTCTTGTTAATAATAGATTCCCCCTCTTCTCTTAAATGTCAGATTAATAGCAGTAGCTTCATTGCTTTCAAATTTACTTTAGTGTGGTAGTTTGAATGATAATGGCTCTCATGGGCCCATGTACATGAAATTTTCATCCCCAGTGGTTGGAACTGTATGAGAAGGGTTAGGATATATAGCCTTCTTGTAGGAAGTTTGTCACTGGGGAGAGGGGCTTTTCTTTCTCTTATAAGTTTGGGCTTTTGCTGAACTTACTTAAAATATTGGAACTTCTTGGCATCCATAATCATGTCCATCAGTTCTTTTAAATAAATAACTATATGTAATTATACATATAGATAGATTTTGAATAGACAGACAGGCATATTGATTGATAGAAACACACTCCCACCCACACATAGAGTTTTACTTACTGGAGATTTTCAACTAATAAAGGAAAGCACATCCATGGGTTACAGGATTACAGATTCTATATTAAGCCTATTCTAAAGAAAACTAGTCTCTGTACTCATGAAAATTCAGTCTGTTCAGTGGAATAGATGTCATGGAAATTTATATGATTTTAACCTCACTTCTATCTTAGAGATCAATTGGTGAGATTACCTAATAAACTCATATATATAGCTAGACCTTTTCCTTAATGAACACTATGATTAATGGCTTATATTTCAGAAAAATCCCAGTTAAATCAGGTGGAAACTGTTTTTCAGCTGGGGCTAAATAATATTTTGTAGTTTTTCTTATTTTTCTTAGTTTCTTTTATTGTTGTTATTCTAAGAATGTCTTTAATGGATAATTGTGAAACATTCACTTCCTCTGACGTTGTCTCTAAGAATCTGGGAAGAGCAAGCCCAAGCCTCACTAGATAATGTCAAGACTTGTTTTCTTACCCATGGTGATCTGAGTTGACCTTAGGAAACGAAATACATTAGGTGGCTGTTGTAATTTTCTTTCCGCCACTATTATAAACACAATAATCCAAAAAAGTTGGAAGAAAAGTGTTTATTTTATCTAATATTTCCTTGTCATAATTCAGTACCAAGTGAAGGTAGAACAGGAACTCAAAGTCAGAACTTAAGCAAGATCCTGAAGCTGAGACAATGAAGTAAGTCCTGACTTACTTTTGCAATCTCTCTTTCCTCTCCCTGGCTTTCTTATAAACCCTGTGCCTAGTGATGGTACCACAGTATGTATGTATAAGTATGTGCGTGTGCGTGTTCGTGTGTGTCTGTGTGTGTTTGTGTAGGTTTATGTGTATATGTCTCACAGACATGTCTACAGACAATATGACCTACTAAATTCCTCAGTTGTGGTTCTTTCCTTACAAGTGACTCTATATTCTATATTGTGTTAACAATATAAACGAGTGAAGATAGTGGTATGTCTACAATAATTAATAAGGATGATGGGAAAGCACATTGCTAGGACGATGGCATTATAGTTACTCGCCTTCCTGAGAAAATATTACAGGCTTGGATCTTCTTTTCCTCTTTTTCTTTTGTTAATATTAAAATGTCATTTTCTAAGGAAACATTGCGATTTTTTGTTTACTTGAATAATTAAATACTTGGCATCACTTATGAAAGCAAAATCAACTGTGTTAAAGATCTTACTCTCTTTCTTCTAAAAGGTGTTGGTCTTGTTTCCAGAAAGTTGTTTGCCCACGGGCAGAGTAGATTCCCACAAGATAGGCAATCCCTGTAGTGTAGAAAACACTAAAATCTGTGTATAAAAAGCAAACAACAAATATAAAATTAATTTCATAGATTTATAATATTCATATGGGAAGCACTACAGTTCTGTGAAGAAACTATTAACCATATGCTAAGAAATGAGCCTCACAAATCCCAAATAATGCATTCAGTGATCCTTAAAACACTGTACCTCCTCCAGCTTCACATGAGTTTATTGAAAAGGACATACAGCTATTTTAGCTATTTTCAGTTAAAGTTGACTAAGAGTATTGTAGTAACTAAGCTGTTCAGCACAGATCCCAAAAGATGAAACGCATAGTAGGAAAAATTTGAAGAGAAACGTGCCAGCTTAACTTTGTTGCACGACTTTTGATCGATAGATCAAGAAGAAAGACCATAAAATCACTTTTATGAAAACCACATTAAACAGGCTTTTGTAAAGACATTCCCCTCTAACAAAGAAGAAATAAGCCTGGCTGTAGACAAAGTGAATGTTGGGGTCCAAAGAAAATTACCAAATATCTAAACTACTCATTGAAGGGTCTGAAAAGACTATTGAAAGTGGATGATTGTGGTAAAAGAAAAATAGTAATTTGTGGTTTGTGATGGCAGCGAATAGCTGATGACTGCAATCCCATCAAGACTTTACAGAGCCTCCGCTCACTGTAAACACAATCAAGAGCTACACAGGAAGTGACATGACAAATTTTTTCTCAACAATGCAAGCAGGTTCTAACTACAGGGTTTGTTGTTTGTCTCGGCAGGGGAACAGAGTTGAAGATAGCTCTGCCAAGCCTCACTCATTATAGTGATAGCCACTCTGTTGAGATTAATCTAAACTCCATTTTTTAACGGATTCTGTTCTTAGAGTAAAGGGTTTGCTATTTATTTCCTGGAACCAAGAACTGTCTTGTTTGTTTGTTTGTTTGTTTGTTTTTTCCTGTCACTGGCACACAAGCAATCAAACACACAATGGCCTTTTATTTTAGTCACATTTATGTTTATTGCAATTATAAAAAATATTTTCCTGTTTTTACTTAATACGTGGATATGTGCGTATACATATTTTGTAGCTTACTTATGTAAACATATGTATGTGTCTTCTGGTTTCCTGGAGGAGTATCATCTCAAATCAGGGTTTTAGTGAAATTCCCTTTTTCCTCAGTATAATTCAAAACCTGAGAAACTCAGTCACAAGGGATCCATGATGGCTGGATCCCAGGAATGAAATTGATGAGGCCAAATAAATCTGCTCTTTTTAACTTCCTAGCATTCCAAGTATTTTGAAACATAAAATGGAAGGAAAGGTATAAAAAAATAGTGTTCTAGTGATACCAGTTGTGGAAATCTTGACTGAAGGTTTGGGTAGCAATGAAATAAGGATACTATATACTAATTGTGATAACACTAGGAAAAAAACTAATAATAATTCCATTCTGTAACCTAATGTCACAAGTCGGCCTTTATAAGTATAATGATGAAATACACTCAGCTAACACAGGAACCCTCTGGGAGGTTCCTGTGTCCACATTGTTCCAGGAGGCATAAGGTACTTAGCTCTTTTGTACCTGAAGTTCTTCATCTGTAATTCGAGGAGATATGAAAAATTAAGCATTGAAGCAAGCCAGTAAAGAACATCACTCCATGGCCTCTGCATCAGCTCCTGCTTCCTGACCTGTTTGAGTTCCAGTCCTGACTTCCTTTGGTGATAAACAGCAAAGTGGAATAATTGGTTTAGAAGCTATGATGTGACTGCTCTACCACAGTGCACCTGAACTTCACTCCTCACATATCAAGATCAGAGGTGAGGAGGAATCAACACCTGTCCCAACACTGGGACTAACTGGGACCAGCGGGACCAGGCACACAGGAACTCTGCCAGCCAAGTGACTCTGGTTCCTTCAGGTCTGTCTGGGCTGTTGTCCTGAGCAGACCTTGGGTGCAAGCTCCACAGCCAGTCCCACTCCCAGATGATCTAACAAGCCCAGGGTCACAGGATCCCAGAATCCCAGAATCACAGAGTCAGCTTGATTCTGAGGAGTTCTGACACAACCAGGATTACAGGAAGGACAGGCTCCAGTCAGATTTAGCAAGGGCAGGTAGCACTAGAGATAACCAGATGGCAGGGGGCAAGCACAAGAAAATAAACAACACAAACCAAGGTCACTTGGCATCATCAGAACCCAATACTGCCACCATTGCAAGTCCTGGACACACCATTACACTGGAAACGCAAGATTCAGATATAAAATCACTTCTCATGGTGATGATACAGGACTTTAAGAAAGACATAAATAGCACTCTCAAAGAAATACAAGAGAATACAGGTAAACAGCTAGAAGCCCTTCAAAAGGAAACACAAAAATCCCTTAAAGAACTACAGGAAAACACAATCAAACAGGTGAAGGAAATGAGCAAAACCATCCAGAATCTAAAAATGGAAATAGAAACAATAAAGAAATCAGAAAGAGAGACAACCCTGGCCATAAAAATCCTAGGAAAGAAATCAGGAGTCATACATGCAAACATCACCAACAGAATACAAGATATAGAAGAGAGAATCTCAGGGGCAGAAGACAACATAGAAAACATCGACACAACTGTCAAAGAAAATGCAAAAAGCAAAAAGCTCCTAACCAAAAACATCCAGGAAATCCAGGATGCAATGAGAAGACCAAACCTAAGGATAATAGGAATAGAAGAGAGTGAAGATTCCCAAGGTAATGGGCCAGCAAATATCTTCAACAAAATTATAGAAGAAAACTTCCCTAACCTAAAGAAAGAGATGCCCATGAACATACAAGAAGCCTACAGAACAACAAATAGACTTGACCAGAAAAGAAATTCCTCCTGACACATAATAATCAAAACACCAAATGCACTAAACAAAGAAAGAATTTTAAAAGCAGTAAGGAAAAATGGTCAAGTAACATATAAAGGCAGGCCTATCAGAATTACACCAGACTTCTCACCAGAGACTATGAAAGCTAGAAGATCCTGGACAGATGTCATACAGACCCTACAAGAACAAAAATGCCAGCCCAGGCTACTATATCCAGCAAAACTCTCAATTACCATAGATAGAGAAAACAAGATATTCCATGACAAAACAAAATTTACACGATATCTTTCCACAAATCCAGCCCTACAAAGGATAATAGATGGAAAATATCAACATAAGGAGCATAACTACACCCTAGAAGAAGAAAGAAAGTAATCTTTCAACAAATCCACACAAACCTAATTCCACCTCTTACAACTAAAACAACAGGAAGTAACAATCACCTTTTCTTGATATTAATTTGAAAATTGATATCACCAACATATCCTAATCAATTGAAATCCAATAATATCAGGAACTGGAAATTTGTTGATTGTCATCCAATGATCTCTCTACTTCAGTAATTGGAGAAATAGATCCAACATTGTACAATCTATATACACTGTCACCTTGTTTGTTTGTGACTGTGTCTTGCTGTGTACAACATAAGGGTCTTCAAATCTTGCTTCTCCTATCTCAGCCTCTCTATTATAGTATTGTTTATTTCATGTTTTTACACTATACCATGGTTTTCAGAACAGCTTATATATTTCAAAAATGTTTATATACCCAAAAGAAACAAAGACGATTAACTAGGGAGGTGGCTTGTAAGAGAACAACAAAGTGAAACTGAATTTTTTGCTTGACATTTGTAACTCTTGTATCAAGTTTGAAGAAGAGGACTTTATAAGTTACTCTTTCTCTGAGATGAATGCTTTTCCAAATTATCACAGCTAATGAACCAAATTTTTACCCTCACCTAATGTCTGTGCCACCCTCCAAGCAGAACCATTGTTCATTGAAACACTTGGCACTTGGGGAATGACTTTATGGATAGACCATCTTAATACCTATACCATTTCTTAAATGAATGTAACCTGTTCTCTGTGGGCTGAGAATGAAGTCACTCACTCAAGTCAAATAGCTTTGACCATAGCAGGAAATCTGTATCCAAAAATCGAGCCTACAATTCATTTCTTGGTGCAGCAGAACTATCAACTCTCAGCTTAGCTATGATGGAGATAAATTGAAATCATGTAACTTTTCTCACCATAATGCATTAAAAGTTTTAAAAAAAGAAAATAAAATACCAGTAGTGATGTATTATTTTGAAGTATACAGCTAATGTTTGGAGTTATTTAAAATTTATATTGAGAAAAATTAAAAAAAAAAAAGTAAAGAAAAAAAAGAAAGAAAAATTAAGCATCATTGTGTTTCCTTTGGTCTGAAGTCTTAGGGACCTAACTGTAAGACTGATATACATACCCTGTTTTATTCTCAGACATAGACAGCATGTCCCTTTCTCATTCACTGGCTCCCTAAACAGATAAGAAATAGAAAAAATTTAGCCTTTCCCCTTTTCAAGTTGTTATTTGTTGTTTGATAATTACTTAGACATGATAAAGGAATATATTGTGTCATACATTTCCCATTAGGAAAAGTGGACCAGCTAACAGGAGAACTATTGCTAACAGAAGAGCTTCTACAAAAGATTTGCTTTATGCGTGTTGTGGTGGTTTGAGTAAGAATGGCCCTGTAGAATCATATGCTTAGCCATCAAGGTATGACACAATAGAAAGGGATTAGAGCAGGCCCTAATTAAGTGTATTTCTTTATAAGACTTGTCTTAGTAACAGTATCTCTTCACATCACCAGAACACTGACTAAACACATGTACTCAATAAGGGGCATTGAACTATCTCGTTTCTTATTCAAGACTTTCTATCAAGACTTTCTATGTTCTTGGTAATCACTTAAGAAGAAAATGAAGGTTATAGTTTCATATCCCTTGTGGCATATAAAGGGGCAAAGAGATTCTCAGTGTTACAAAGTTTAAGTGGTTTAATACAGCAGTAATTATGTGCAATTACCTCTCTAGTGACTACATCTATGGACTTTCAATATTGAGACCTGTTCATCCCAGGAGATTTAGAGTCCTAGAAACCCACTTAGTAACTACTTACTAGACTTGATACTATGGATGCACTAATTATGAGTGTTACAATAGAGATGAGATGCCTAATATTCTGGAATGTTCCATGTTGTTTAATGCTTTAGTCTGATGGTGTGAATAAAGTACTGAGTGCTTGACTCAACATGCTTAATGACCAATAAATATTTGCTTGAGCTACAATTAATATGAAACACAAACTAGTACTGTGTGATTCTGTAAGTAGTAAGTAAGTAGTCATTTGGCACACACACACACACACACACACACACAGGCACACGCACACGCACACACACACACACACACACACACACACACACACACACAGGAAATATGGATGGCAAATAAGTTAGGCCTGGGATCAACTAATTCATATTGCAACTCTTATAAATATCATATGTATAATGAGGTAATTATTTTAGGCGGTGGTATAAATTGAGCCACCATTTAGTATACACAAGAGCCATGCCATATGTCACTATAACTGGCACCTGTACCTTAAGGAGATGAAAAAAGAAGTAGACTATAATGATCTTAACTGAATATATAGAGACTCTCATAGAATAAGATAAAATGTTTCCTTTCCTTTTTATTATTTTCTTTTATGTCAGCAAAATTAGTTCAGACATTTCTAGTGAGCAAACAATGTGACAGTAATAATTATTTAGAAGTGATGAAATTGAGAGAAATTGGAGAAGGTAAAAGGACACAGAGTGAGGATAGAGAGGAACAGAAATCACATAAGTACAGCAATCATGTATGAGATTCTCAAAAATATTTAAATTAAAATATATCTTATCATTTAGAGAAATGTGAATTAATATCTATAATATAGATACAGGTTGGGCATAAAAGCTCAGGTGGGAGAGTATGTGTGGTGTGCACATGATGCTCTGATTAGATCTACATCACATCAAGAAACATAGTTAGGACTTTAGATATGTAAATATGTATATATGTCATATAAAATACATTCATACACTCATAAATGAAAAAGACATCAAAGATATAGCATGGAACTATACATACCAACTTAAAATACATTCTGTGAAATAGTGTGTAATCTTCAAATGTATCAGGGACAAGAGCATCAAAGAAACATGGAATGTACATATAATGGAGAACAAAATCACAATTAAAAGTATGGCCATGGGTTGATCCTCAAACAGGAAAAGGTTATCAGTGTAAACTGTAAATGTCCAAATGAACTTGTAACAATTTATAGTGTCAAACTGAAATGATGTCTTGGGTGGCTTTAGTTGTGCTGAGGGAGGGGAGCTCTGTGTTTGTGTATGTGTGTGTGTGTCTGTATGTGTGTACCTTAAGTGTGGTTATACCATTGGGGCTGAGAATGTTTCCCAGAACAATGTAAAACAAAACAAACCAATCAATTACTCTTAGTGAGAAACTTCTGTGTAAGTGAGTTGCTAGGTAGGGTAGTCCAAGTCACTCCCGAATGGAGATCAATGGATATTATTCTTGGTCACTTTTCAGTGTCTGACTGTTAAGTCCCTATTCTTAGAGACACAGCACTCCTGAGAAACAGGACTCACAAGATTTAAAGTGGATGTAAACTGAAAATGTCCTTCCTGTGGTCTATCCACCTTTCATGGTATCAGTAAATAGTATTTCTGAAAGCTGCAAGGGAATGAAGCAATCGATAGTCCTACCTAGCTGTGACACCAATGAGCTATAAGAATGAGCAACATGCCATGTTATTCCTCTAGGTACAATGGTGGCACTCATACCTTGGCAGATGTGCTCAGAAAAAAAGACCAACATCAAATGCCTCATTTATGGGTGTGGAACTGAGCTGTGTTCCTATAAAAATCTGCTCCTGTGAGAAGTCAAAACAATAACAATAGAAATTGCTCTATAAGTAGAAGGCAAATGCCACTTACCTAGGCATTATAAAAAAATGTCCAAAGGACACGTAGTACTATGTATGAGCTAATCCCATTGTTAAAAAATGTAGCTGAAATGCTAAATATACTCTTAATCAACCACCTTATTCCAGGTGAAGCAATCAATATGGACAGCTACCATATTATACAATGTTTTTATAATATGCTATTGTAAAATGTTGTTTTAATTAACAAAGTTTCCATAGAAAATTTATTTAATAAAAATTAAACATGGATTGTGCAAATAAATAGGATATGTTGATAAAAAGAAAAAAGAAAAAAAAAACAGCCCAGGCTCACTGAAGTTTTTGAAAGAACATCCCCTATGTGGTTAAGTTGGTAATGAAAGTTAGAGGTAAAAACCAAGAAGACATCAAGATAAATACATACAAAACAGAGAGGAACTAAATAGACACGTTATAAAAATGGAAGTACAGTTAAATTGTTGAGCACAACAACTAAAATGAAAGGAAATTTTTACAATAGGGTTTCTATATCAGATGTTCTCAGCTGGCTTAATGGCTCTGAATGTGAGGTAGACCTTTCTACTCAGGCCCTACAGCCTGAGCTCAATCTCCAGATCTCCTACAGTGGGAGGAGAGGACCAACTCTCACAAGTTGTTCCCTTATCTTAGCACATATTCTCTGATACTTTCATGCCAACATTAATATGTATGCAAATGCACCTAAACACAAAAACTAATTTTTAATATTTTTATTATTGGTTTTGGTTATTATTGACCACCATGGCAAACTTATAGGAGAGTGAAGTAAATGGCCCTCAAATGTTGATAACCAAATAAAGAAAATTATTTATTAATATGAAAATTTAATTTCCAGAAGAGAAAAGGAAGCAAAAACAAATAAAAATACAACTATACCAATCCAAGCTGTACCTCAAAGTATATTCAGCTGTGATTATCAATTTGCTATATGAAGCCTGGAAGCAGAGGAAAGAGTAATCTTTAAACCGTAGTTAGGAATTATTCTAGTCTAGGAAAATGGAAGAGGTAGATTCTTTTCTAAGGCCCATGATCTTTTTAGTCACAGGAAGCTGGCTATGAGTCCACTAATAGGCATGATTTCCCTCCTGTGGAGTGGGCCTCATGGTCAAGTAGACAGCTGTAGGTCATCAATATTTGAGTGCCAATTACAGCTCTTTTACGGATATTTGCCATGCTGGTCAACAACTACCAATGCAAAAGAGGCTATCAGCTTGAGAGTGTGGCCGGGGTTTTGTAGGTGTGGTTGGATGGAGGGTACCTAAGAAGGGCTGGAGGGAGAAAAATGTTGTAATTCTACTTATTTTTAAAAAGAGAAAAGAAGCAGAAGGAATATTTTAAAAGGTGTTGGTTGAGCTCTCCCCCACAAAACATGTGAAAGATGGAACTGAGGCCACAAGATGTTCGCTTAACTCTAAACAGTGAAAACTCTCCAAAGTGAGGATTCTTTAATGCTGCAATATGATAAGTAATCACTGAGTGCACAAGTCCCCTAGTGAAACACAGGGGTGATTACTCACCAGAACTTTTGATTACCAGAAAGTAAGATAACTAGTTTTAAGGGCTAAACAATAAAAGAAACTCTGTCAAACAAGAATTCTGTGTATGGGGAAACTCTCATCCAAAACTTCAGGACAGAGTATGATGCTAATCAATAGACATATATGAAGAGAAGTCTTTCTTCTCTTCTCTGGGAATGTTTTACTCAGCAAAAACATTGAAAGTACCACAATAAAATATAAAAAGAACACTATTCAGATACTGTGGGTGTCCTTTAAGCAGTGTAAACACACAAATTTAGATTGAAATAGTAAGTCCTAACCACGACTCAAAAACATTGAAAAAACTAAAGTGGAAACACTTGATTTACATTGACTTTGATAGTTATTTGGCTTGCTTAGGTATATGAGGCCAACTTCTGAAAACTAATAAAACCAATAAAATCCAAAACTCGACATTTCCTGGGGGTATATAATTTTATCGGCACCTAGGTTTATAGAAATAGTAAACTCTGTTTCAAAATCATTATAAACTTTCTGGGGGAAGTTTTACTCAGCAAAAACATGGAAAGTATCACAATAATGTAAAAAGAAACTATTCAGATACATAAATAGCCAATATGTCTAAGAGGGATATGGAAAAATGTGAGCATTCCTGCAAAAATGGTGAGGTTCTGATCCCAATGATCAAAAAAAAATTCAACTTGATTATTATGAACAGGCTCCATCTCCAAGACATTTTATTTCTATCAGGACTCATCTTCTAGTTACAAAGAAAATGCTGAGACTAGAAGAAAAACCATCTTTATGAGTCTGCAAAAGGACAGAGATTTTTCAAATACCAAGCAAAAAGATGAACTAATAATATCTATATGTAATATGTTTATGTACTATCAATGTTTAAAAATTAAGTGCCCTGTTTAATAATTATAAATAATTCACGGTTAACAAAATGAATGCAAGTCACATATGATGTTTTAGTAAATAACCAGGGATTTTTTTACAGTTAAAATTTATAAGGTATAAATAAAAACAGGCAGAACAGAACTTATAGACTGAAAGTCAGAATTCTCACAGCAAGGGAGATAAAAGAGATGGTGTGGTTCTCATGTCAAGATGGAGTCAGAGTGGGCAAATCAGCTGAGAAGAAAGGCCTCAGAGGAAACCAGTGAAACAAAAGGAGATTCAGAATTAACAGACATGGAAAATAGTTCAAAAATCTCCTAAAACTAGTTAGTAAAACCCACTATTTTACACTTGTATAACCTTTTTAATTTCCTTTTTAGTTATTATTATTTCTTTTATGTTTTGAAATTAAAAGTTAATTACATCATTTCCTTCTTCCTTTTTCTCTCTCTAAGCCAGCCTATATACCCCTTGCCCTCTTTCAAATTAATGACCTCTTAAATTTAAATATTTATTCAGACAAAGCTATAGCAATTTTATTTAAGAATATTTTAAAAAACAATGGTTAGCAATATCTAGAAAGGATGGCTTAAGTAAGACAGCAAAATCATTTAAAAATATATAAACAGTTCATGCTTCAGTATACACAATAATGTTAAGATCTGATTAAGAATAAAACAACACTCTAAGCAAACCTAATTAGGAAAAATACAATTGAAGATGAGACAGAGAACTAGAAGAATGAATTGTCCCAAGAACAATGAAACAGAATGTATGGGGTAAATTTCCACCAAAACCCTGGAGGGTCTGAAGCTGAGGTACAGCTGAGATCTGCTACCAAGCTGCAAAACCTATAGGATTTAAAATTAGTCCAGCTACTACTTGGTTATGTTGTCAAATTACTGGAAGCTGAAGGTGGCATAACATGAGTGCAGGGAACATCTAAATATGGAGAGAAACCTATAGAGTTAAGGATATTTGTCTCTGAGAATCTTACCCTGATTCTTATGGTAAAATAAATATCCAAGAAAATCTACCTCTTTTTATTTTTGGTTATAGAATCATAAAGATTACATTGTAGAAATGCTTAGGTCTTTAAGGTAGTGACATTTCTGAATTTTAATCTTTGTAATTTTGCAATCCTCTACTATACACATGCTGCCTGAACAATCAGACCCCTCCATGTGCAGTCCTTGGTTGATGGTTGAGACCCTGGGAGCTCTGAGGGTACTAGTTAGTTCATATTGTTGTAATTTTTAATGTAGTACCATACACTGTAAAGGAGGCTTGGTAAACATGAAACTAAGGATCATGAAACATGTAGATCAATGTGCCTTATGTACATAGACACAATGCAATCATATGTGTCTTTAAAACCCTTTCCTGGCTTAACTATTGGAGAAAGGTCAGAGGACTGAGTAATTGCTTGCTGTGAAAGTAGTGGGAGGAGATGAACAGCGAACAAAAGTATATAGGGGAGAATCTAGAATTCATAAAGAATGGGATTTCTCTTAGGCATTTCATAAAGTCTTGTCAGCACTGAGATTTTGTCCCAGTGAAACTTCCATTGTCTGCCAGGCATGCAGACACAGAAGGTGATAAGAGATGTTAATATAAACCATTAAGTGTATAACAATTTGTACCTACAGCCAAATATAATAATGCCAAGCTTTCTTGAGTGCAGTCCCTACCATCTTCATAGAATCACTTGGAATTCAGCAATGATTCAGTCAGAATGCGGTGAGCACAGCAATCGCGAGCACATCTGTAAAGATGCTAAATTCTGAGCTGTGAAACTCTGACCACAACAATCATGATGATTCTGTACATATTATTTCGGTGAAATGAAGTAATGGTAACACCCAGCAGATTGAAATACCCATCTAACATCTGTGATATACAGCAACTCTGCATGTTTGGTACAGATTGGAAATGTCCATCTAACATCTGTGATGTACCATGTACCAATGGGTGAAGTCCTTTTAGCTTAACAAGAGAGGACATCAGCTTTTATGAGAACATGAAAACAAAGCAAGAAACACAAATTAGAACATAGTAACAATGGATGAGAAATCAGCAGTGGGTCAAGGCAGCCAATGCTCTCATTTAAGCTATAGCTGAAGACAAAAGAACAAAAGAGATGCCTGCAATATATCTGGGAAGTAAAGAGTATCTGGAGGTTTCCCAGTTTGGTAGCTGAGCTTTTACGAGTTGGCAAAGTTAATGTGCCTGGCAGTTTGAAGAACACTCTGAGACCTAGCAGTAACAAGACATAATTCTTTACAGGTTTACTTTGTCAGCACAAGGATTGAAAAGGTAGTCATTGGTCAACAATAGGAAAGGCTGTGAACAAAGTTCCCAGTTACTGCTAACTCAAAATCTCCTAGCTCAGGTGAGCAAGAGAAATGGGTTATATATAATGATGTTCTTTGTATTTACACATATCTACTTCCATTGCCTCATAAATCTGTAGAAATGGAAGAGATCATTAGGAGGTTCTTTTAACTTCCCTAGAGCCCAAACAAAAAGATGGGAAGAGTATGCATGCTAAAACAACTTAGAATGTTTACCTGTAGAGATGGGTTAGTAGTCAAAAGGCATAGTCCTCTTGAAGAGGACCTGGGATCAAGATCAGTTGCCTCCCCTCATTAGTGGCTAACAATTTCCTGTAGGTCTAATTCCAATATTTATCTCAGGGGTGACCAATAACATTTTGCAGACTCTGCTCACCCCTCTCCCTCCCTTCTTCCCTCTCTCCCTTCCTCTTTCTTTTTCTGTTTCTGTCTTGGTCTCTAATTCTATCTACATCTACCTATAATCTTTCTCTGTCTGTCTGTCTGTCTGTCTGTCTGTCTGTCTGTCTATCTACCTATCTATCTATCTATCTATCTATCTATCTATCTATCTATCTATCTATCTATCTTCTTTCTACCAGTCCTCCTATCACGTATCAATCTTTCATCTATCTTCATCTACCTATCTCTTTTTGTATCTTTCTATATAAAGATTTATTTTGTTTTTAGTATATATCTATCTATATTTATTTTATTGTATATATGGATAGATACTTACAATAACATTTATTTTTAAAATAACATATGGGATGGAGAGATGGCTCAGCCGTTAAAGGCTAGGCTCACAACCAAAAATATAAAAGAACATAAAATTACATGTAATTAGATGTATTAACACATATTTATAATTCTAGCTAGCACTGAGAAGGCAGACACAGGAAAATCACAGCCCTTCACCTAATAATGAGATTCAATATCAAGAAGAGAAAAATAAAATGTTATTTTTGATTATTAATACTAGATTTATTGATTTAAATAGACCATATTATAGAAACTGATATCACTATTTAAATGTATCATCTAGAAAAAATACTAGTCAATATGCTTCTGATTTTGTTGATTTGGATTGGGTTTTAGGAAACATATTTTTCGACTCCAAGCCAAGTAATCAATATTGTAGGATGTGCAAATGTATTTTTTTCTTTTTTCTCCCCTTGATTCTTCTCCATTTCTTTAACTTTAGCAATATTAAAAGCATTCTTATTCTAGAGTTACAAAGATAGAAAAAAGGCATGTGATATGTATTATCCAAGGACTTAGGCTGTGTGCTCCAGCTTTATTCTGTACAGTTCTGTATGGATGAGTAAGGCAGCGTCTGAGTGATCCATTACCCACTCAGGAGCATACGCCTGGTTCATGCTGGGGAGAGGCCGGGAAGCTATGTGTTAGTCCCAAGTGATAATGCTGCTTCTAATCTATAATGAAATATATATTACTGAGAGTGATGAACCCTTTTGTGTTTCTTCAGATCTACTCTGACAAAACACTTTAGGTCATCAGAGAATGGCTAACTCATGCATATTTTAGTTAATTGTTGAAGTCATTATCAATTATCCTCTTCACCAGTTGCTTGTGACTTGATTTTGACATCAATTTCGATACCACAAAGGACCTTTGCTCATTTACATTCCTTACATTGTACTATCCATTTAGTTTTGCATTGCTAAATTAATTCTCCCCTAGAATGTTGCTTCTGACACAAGCTTCATATACTGTGTTCTTTATATACATCCTTTTCGAAACTCTTTAAATGTTTGTTTTCATACATCACTAGTATATGAAGAAGATCCCTCTCCCTGGGTTCCTTAGGAATCAGAATTTCTGCCACTGTGTAATATCAATAAACAAAATTCAGATGTTTTAAGTCAGAAAAAATTGCAATTGTTGCTGTTACTGAGGCACATGACTAAAAACAATGCCAGTAAAAGGTGAAAGAAGAATTAAACAGAATTATTCTTAAATCTGAGGACTATGAGAAGAAATTCAAAATGGAGGACAATCAAAAATTCAGGTGACCGCAGATGCTGGTGAGGATATGGACAAAAGAGAACACTCCTCCATTGCTGGTAGAACTGCAAGCTGGTACAACCACTCTGAAAATCCATCTGGCAGTTCCTCAGAAAACTCGAAATGCTTCTACCTGGGCAAATACTCAAAAGATGCTCCAACATATCACAAGGACACATGCTCCACTGTGTTCATAGGAGCTTTATTTATAATAGCCAAAAGCTGGAAACAACCCAGATGTCCCTCAATGGAAGAATGGATACAGAAAATGTGGTACATTTACACCATAGAATACTACTCAGTTATTAAAGACAAGGGCTTCACAAATTTTGCAGGCAAATGGATGGAACTAGAAAATTTCATCCTGAGTGAGGTAACGCACACCCCAAAGGACATATATTGTATCTACTCACTGAAAAGTAGATATTAGCCCAAAACTCAGAATACTTCTGGTACAACTCACAGATCATATGAAGTTTAACAAGAAGGAAGGCCAAAATATGAATGCTTCGATCTTACTTAGAAGGGGGAACAAAATAATCTCAGGAGGCAGAGGCAGGGAGGAATCTTGGTGGGAGATGGGAAGGGGAGGTAAAAAGGGGGAGCAGGATCAGGTATCTGGGGAGGCAGGAGAGAAGTCCAGAGGGCCAGGAGAATGAATAAAAATACGTAGCAATATCGGTGGAAAATGGGGGGGGGGGGACCAGTAGAAAGTCTCAGACATCAGGGAAGTGAGAGGCTCCCAGGACCTAGTGGGAATGAAATTAGCTGAAATGCCTAACAGCAAGGAGCTAGAAACTGAAGAGACCACCTCCAGGAGATAAACATTGCCTCCAGTTGAGGGATGGTGCCACCTACCCATCTCAAAACTTTTAAACCAGAATTCTCCTGTCTAAAGGAAATGCAGTGACAAAAAAAAAAAAGCAGAGACTGAAGGGACATTCAGAGACTGCTCCACCTTGGGATCCATCCTATCCTCAGACACCAAACCTTGAATATATTGGTGAGGCTAAGATGTGCTTGTGGACAGGAGCCTCGTATGGCTGTACTCTGAGAGGCTTTACCAGCACCTGACTAAGACAGATGAAGGCACAGCCAACCACTGGGTGAGCCCCGGCAAGCAAAATGGAAAGGGCCAAAGGAGCTGAAGGGGATTGCAATACCTTAGGAAGAACAACAGTATCAATTAACCAACCCCTCTGAGCACCTAAGGGCTAAACCACCAACCAAAGAGTAGACATGGGTTTGTCCATGGCTACTGCCACATATATAGCAGAGGACTGCCTTATCTCATATTAGTAGAAGGGGAGGAGCTTGGTCCTGCAGAGGCTTGATGCCTCAGAGAAGGCAGATGCTAGAGGGGTGAGGCAGGAGTGTGTGTGTGGGTGGGGGAGCACCATCTGAGGGTCAAAGGTGAGAGAGGATGGGGTCGATGGTTCATGGAGAGATGACCAGGAAGGGGGACAACATTTGAAATATAAATAAATAAGGTAATTAATAAAGAGTAAAAAAAAATGGAGGACAAATAAAATTCATCCATTAATATAGTGTTTGAATAAAAGAGAGGGCAGAGCTAGTTGTGATCCTTAGAGTTTAGTGTGTGTGTGTGTGTTTGTGTATGCGTATATATGTGTGTGTGTGTTTGTGTATGCGTATATATGAGTGTGTGTGTGTGTATGTTTATGTGTTTATGTCTGGGTATGTGTGTGTGCACGCATGCACACCTGAGCATATATAAGATTGAATGTCTTCTCTCACCACATGAGATTTCTCTACTCTTTCCATTGTGAGGGTCCCAGGGAACAATTTCAAGTCTTCAAGTCTAATAGTAGATACTTTATTACCACTGACCCCTCTTGTGGGCCTTATTGTTTATATACTTAGGACAAAATTACATTTATTAATATTACCAAAACCAAACTTTCAAAAAAGACAAGTCTTTTGAGTATTTTGCTCATATGAATCTGTGCATCACATGTATGCATAATTCTCATGGAAGTCAAAGGAAGTTGTTGGATCCCATGAAGCTGGAGTTTTAAATGACTGTGAGCCACCATGTAGGTACGGGGAATTTACCCAAGTTCTTTGTAAAATCAACAAGTGCTCTTAAATACTGAGCCATTTTCTATCATTTAATATGGTCTTTAATTTTAGAGAAATCAATGGCTGCCACTATTATTTTAGTCTTTATTAGAAGTATTAGAACATATTTAAAATCATTTTGAATAGATAATTTACAATTTATTTTCAGAGGCATGATATTCATGAGTCTCTTATATGAAGATTTTTTTTTTTTTACAAATATAAGAATGGTTACTTTTTTTGAAAACATAAAACACTTTTTCTCTAACAACTGTGTTTCAGCTAGATTTAATTAGCAGTTTAAGTGGTTTGGAATAGTTTCACATTTAACTATATTATAGGAAATGACGAGGGTGTTTAAAACCCAGGGTAATTATAAACTAAGTTTGTTTCTAAAGATAAATGAGAAAAGTCTTTCCAAACAAACAAAAAATCTTGACAGAGACTCATGATCGAAATAGCATGATGGTGTTTGTTGTAGTAGTTTTAATAAAAAACCAGTGACTAACAGGATGAAAAAAAAAAAAGACAAATATTTTTACAAAACAAAAACTCGCAACAAAAGCTTTGGGAAATAAGCGGGAAATATCTCCTGAAATGATCTGTGTTAATGTGGAAGAATGTGAATCAGCAGGTCCACACCATTTAATATGCATGAATGTAAATATAGTCACAATGCAATTTCAAGTAGCAACAAAGGATGGTAAATAATTTTAAACTGTCACATCACTGATCATCAAATTGAAGAGAATCTAAGAGTGTCTTGCTATCATTCTTAGAAATACATGATACTACTGGACTGAGAAGGTTAAGCAAAATTTTCAACAAAATTTATAATGAGCAGAACAATTATAATTGTAATTTATAATGAGCAGAACTCTAGGCCTGTTGGCAGGGGATTATCTAGATGGGAGAATCCAGTAGATATATGGGTGGCACCTTTCTGTGGGTGCCCGGACCCTGGGCAATGGAAAGGAAAAAAGAAGCTGAGTGTCTTTCTCTTCTTATTGATTACAAGTGTAGTGTGACCAGCTCCCTCCTGCTTGGCCATCATGGTCATGATTTCCCTGTCATGGTCCATTGCATACCCTAGAATTGTGGAACAAAATAAACCTTTCCTGCCTTAAATTGCTTTAGTCAGAAATTTTGTCCCAACACTGAGCCAACAAACTAAGGATTCATGCCAAAGTTTTGCAAATTTAATATTTGTTTTTGCTGAAGGCTGAGTGTTAGCATGCTCAATAAATAAACAAAGATATTCTAATAAAATACATTTGAAGTCTTTTGAGTTTAATATAGAAGAAATGAATCTCAGGATTTATTAAATACAAGCCAGAACACAATTATTTTAAAATGATTGTTATGGAAAATTTGAATGACATTAAACATTGCATTAATGAAATCAACACCCAAGAAGTGATATAAGTCATCTTTCTTCTAAAAAGTCATTAATTTAAATTAAAAGTCTGGGATAGGTATATATCATTACCATGATCAAAGTCAGAGTTCCTCATGATATCAATAAACTAACTAGAAAATATACTGTTTGAATAATGACCATTAGTACAATTAGATTTGCTAATTTCTAGAAGTTTGAAATTGTCATAAAGTAATTAAAAAAGCTAAGTTACCCACATATAATAGTCTGTAATATTTGGTAACAACCAAAAGAAAAAAAAAAGTGTGTGTGTGTGTGTGTGTGTGTGTTGTGCATATATATAAAAGATAAGTCATGAGTTCAAAAGAAATCAAGAAGGGTATACATGGAATAATTTAAGAAAGACAATAGAAGGGTGAATGGTGTGACTATTATCTCAAGAAGTATAATGTATTGTTCATGTTATATATGCAGACAAGGATGAATGGCAATCTCATTTCTGGTGTTGGACTTGATATGTCAATTTTAAATGGCTACATATATTATTATAAATATAAATACTTTGTTAATTAGTAGTCATTTTAGCAGTTAAAGGGAAACAGAATAATAAGAGTTTCCTTTTGCTAACTTATTACATTTTAACAGACATAACATAATCATTTAAAATTATAATTTTTTTCACTTAAAGGTTGAAGATCAGAACTCCGAAAAAGTATAACTGAGCTTGGGTTATATCTCATGTTTAAAAAGTTGCCTACTTTGTGTAATGCCCCGGATGAAATTTCTAATATTAATGAAAGAGAGAAAGTAAAAAATTCCATTGAACTAAGAGAGATGGAGGAGAGGGACAGAGAAAGGGAAAGGGGCAGGGAGAGGGAGAGAAAGATAAGGAGAGGGAGAGGGAGAGAGGGGCGGGAAGAGGGAGAGAGAGATAAGGGGAGACACTGACTAAGTTGGTCTTCTCTGGAAAGATGCATTCTCCTGACTTTTTAAATATAAGTTTAAATTCTTTGCTCATGACTATGTCTTGACGTTCATACAATATCTCCTCATTTCCTTCTCAGGATGATGAACTCTTCTTCATTTCACCATGGCACTTATACATTGGGTCCATTTGGGTAATCCAGAATAATTTACAGTTCACAGTCTGTAATTTTTTCTATTTACCCACTAGGAAGAATGTCACATTTCATGGAAAGCATTCTTCCTGTACCAGAGAACATATTTAGGGGAATATTGACTTCAAAGCATGTACTAGAACTGCAGAAGGAATTCTAGAATGTGAATAGATTGGAAGTGGGGCTGGTGTCCAGCAAACACATGGAAAGAGCATCACATTGTGTGTTTTCAGTTGCTGGTTGACAGTCCTGAGAAACATGTGCCTGTATGGAATGTTTCATCTTCAGGGACAGAGAACTGCCAGATGTTCCTTCTGATTATGCCATGACCTACTACAAAAATATGCAGCAAGAACTGAAAAGCAACCATTGCAGACAGCTGATAGTGATGAGCACGTAGACTGAGGAGTATGAGAGAGCAAAAAAGAGAAGCTCTCAATACTGTCTCTGCACTCCAGATTACCCACCAAGCATGAGTGTCATTGGCCACAGGTCCCCTCCCTTAGAAAACCCTCTACTGGGAAGGAAATGAAACAAAAATGTTGCTTTGTTGACTCTCAATTGTTTATAAACATAATAAATGAAATTTGGTTTGACCTTATTAAGTCATGTATTCTGACAATGTGCTTCTTGGCTTCTGTTGTCTTTTTTCTTTTCTTTTTTTATTTATTAATGAGGGGATAGAGATTATTTATAGTGATTGGCATCTGTAAGTTAGGAACAAAGACCTGTAAATTAAAGCACAAGAGAGCAAAGACTTCCTCATATATTGTTCAGTTTCAAAAAGTCAGTTTTTGGTTATCTCTTCTAA
The DNA here is from genome assembly GCF_008632895.1 of Mastomys coucha. Taxonomy (NCBI): domain Eukaryota; kingdom Metazoa; phylum Chordata; class Mammalia; order Rodentia; family Muridae; genus Mastomys; species Mastomys coucha. The sequence continues at coordinate 40,319,523 of NW_022196910.1, forward strand.
GTATTCTAGTCACCATCAGCATGTTCACCAATGTGTAGCAACAACAACACCAAGACAATTTGAACAATAGTTCTACCACTGATAATCATTTTCATAAGGTAACCTTGAATGGTATATCATTTTATTTTAAAAATCTACTTAAGGAAACCTTTTATGGGAAGAAATTTTAGATGTGGCTAGATCATCTCCCCATTCAACACACATTTTTAATGTTACCACAAAACAAATATTTCTAAAACAACGTTGTATTGATGAAGCAGATTTCCTTGTTTAAGATGGGTAGCTCAAAATAATATAACTTATTAAAAGATTAAAACTAACTCCATGAGAATAAATCATGTCATGTAAAAGGAACATTTGAAGTAGAAAGAGTAACCTCGAAGATTTATTTTTCTTTATGTATATAAGTACACTTGTAAGAATTTATGCAACTGTCCACAGAAGCCATCAGATCCTCTCAAAACTGCAGTCACAACTGCTTGTGAGCTAACTGACATCGGTTCTGGGAACTGAACCCACATACTCTGCAAGAGCAACAGGTCCACTGAGCCATCTCTCCAACCCAGAGACAGACAAATTTCTAAATATCTGTCATATCAAAACTGAAATGTTATACTCGATGATGGGTGTGAAAATAGCCATGCTTTAATTCATGCTTGCAAAAACACTGACATTGGGGCTGGAGAGATGGCTCAGCGGTTAAGAACACTGACTACTCTTCCAGATGTCCTGAGTTCAATTCCCAGGAACCACATGGTGGCTCACAACCATCTGTAATGGGATCTGATGCCCTCTTCTAGTGTGTGTCTGAAGACAACGACAGTGTACTCACATACTTTAAATAAATAAATAAATAAATAAAACCACTGGCATTAATAAACACATAATTGTCATTCTTGTGAAAATGTACTTAAATGTGTTATTTGTCTATGAACTTACAGGACTTGCTTCTTGTATGCTTCTGCAGAGGACAAATGTGCCAGAGCTAGAATTAACAAGGCAGAGAACACTCCCTGAACACATTCTTGTTAGTCAAATGGATTCTTTTTTTATCATATTTAAGTCCAAAACAAAGATAAACAACTCTTATGAGATTATTTCTGTGAAATTATAGATAAAAATAACTTTATCTTGCCTCATACATTATGTGCGCATTTATGTTTCTGTTTGTGCAAGGATAGATGTGGTTACACTCACGTTTTAATGTACAAGTAGTGACTTTGTTTAATATGAAGTGACTTGGTTTTTTATCCTTCATCTTATTTTGTAAGACAACTTCTCTCTCTGAAACTGGAGCTCACCCCTTGGCTATAACAAGTGAGTCACTGGGATTTCCTATCTTCCTCAGAATACAGGTTACAGTCACACAAGCTATTTTACGTGGATGCTACATAGCTGAACCCATGTCTTTTTATTTGCAAAGCAAGCTTACTTAATGAATCTGCTCCCAGCCTGTGGGACAGTGAGCAGTTCTGACAGCCGGAGTCCAGTAGAGCAGAGCACCTCGGAAGCCTGGAGACCCACTGAGCAAAGTAATTTGCTCACGAGGGACGGTAGGCATTCCGTGATTGCTCCTGAGACCAATGACTCAGATTTCAGCCCAGACCCCTCACAGCTGCCCCTGCAGAAGATGTGTGCTCTATCAGGCAGATACTGCCTCAAACTCCCAGCATTTTAGCTCGACCTTACACACAGTCATCTGACCACAAGCCAGGCATGCCACGCCCCATACAATAAAAGGGGTAGTTTGCCCCCTCCTCACTCTCTTATGCTCCTACTCCTCTCTCACCCTTACCCTTCCTCTCTAACTCTTACCCTCTTGCTCTCTCTCTCCTCTCTGCTCTTTGTTCTCTTCTCTACCTTTCTCCCTCTCCTTCTTTTCTCTCTCTCTCTCCTTCCTCTCCTTTCCTTCTCTCTACTTAACCAGCATATTTCTTCTTCCTACAATAAAATAACTCATTCATACATTGCCTCCTTTTTAATTAAGGCGCCATGCAGCAAACGTGTCTGCCCCGGGGAGGAGAGGGAGACCTGGGCCTCAGCAGCAGGCCCCTGCCACCCGGGAGAGAGAGAGCCTCAGCCAGGCAGGCTGGGGCCGCAGCCCAGGCACCCCCCTGCTTTTGAACAACACCAGCCTTCAATTTTCTCTATGTATATTTATTTTTCAGTGGATGTGTATCCTTATGGAGGTCAGAGGTAAATGTCAAGCATTTTTTTTTCTCATTTAGAGTTTTTAGACAAAGTCTCTTTGAATTTGAGGCTATGTGACTAGACTGCATGTCCAGTAAGGTCTGGGCATCCCCTTGTCAATGCCGGGACTCCAGGTATACAGGCAAAGTGTCAAGCTTTGTATATGAATTTGGGAGGATCAAATTTAGCTCCTCATGTTGCAAGTACTTCACAGCAAAGTCCTGTACTTAGTCCATGTTCACCTTTCATTTTCTATTCCACAATTCAGTACCTCAGTCATTCAGTAAATCCTGGGAAAGAGGAATTTCATATATATTGTTTCTCATTTTACTTGATAAATATTGCATTAATTAAATTTTTAACATTGTTTTTCCAATATAAATTGTTAGTAGTGTATGTGTTAAAGAAGAACAATGTAAAAGGAAACAAAATAAGAAGCTCATTTGTTGTAGGATAGGACTCATAGCCGACCTAGTATAGGGAGGAAAAGTTACTGGAGTGGGCAAATATAAGCAAGGTAAAATGTATGTGTAAAATGTCCACCATGAATCACATAATCTTGTGTGCTAAATAAAAACTGATTTTAAAAGGCTGTAATACAAAAGATGACATTTATTTAAAATAGCATGTCATGTTTCAATTTCTTATGTTTACAGTGTATAAAATGATGAATATTATTTTCAAGTTCTAAAACTCCAATAAGCAAGAATGAGTGGAGACTGGTAGTATTATTGCTTTTATCACTAATTAAGCCACAGTATCTGCTGCTTCATGATAACAATGAATAAATGCATGTTGAATGCGAGTGGTCTATACACTGGTAGACTTGTCAATACTTGTGATCAGAAGGATCAGATAGCATTGATAATCAAAGCATGGTCACAAATACAAGCTTTAATGGATTGCCACTGACTTGTTACTTATAGTCTTGATATTTTAACTATATCATCAGTGTAGAATTATAAATTATGTCAATATTATATCAAATTATTAGTAGAAATGAACAAAGATGATAAAAGCTATAGCCAATTTTAATATTCTATGAATTTGTACAGCACTCATCACTTCAGAAAACTTAAATAGAAGTAGTATCGATGTTTCCATGCAGTCTGCCTTCAAAGTAGCATACAGCTAGATGATGCCTTCATATAAGTGGTTAGATGAACAGTACTGAAGTGGGGGTTCTACAAAAGTACTGCACAGACCCTAAGAAGAAGCAGAGCAATGGAAGAAGGCCTGGGGACTGTGCCATCTTTGCAGTTGATCACAATAATCTTACAGCAAATGAAGTTAATGTTATATTTAATAGATAAGGGCTCAGGTTTCATTTTCTGCCCCCAAATTATTGTAAGTTGAAGAATTTCCTTAATCCACCCAAGACTCACTTTCTCCCCATGTAAAATATAAGAATAGCTGATAACTTAATATGATTATTTGCTACAATGAACATTTATCCTATACTTAAGAAAAGATGCTGCATGACTCAAGAGTACGTACTAATTAGGTGGGAACTTTCAACATCACTTGCCACTGTTTATATCTGTCTGGTGGTGTCCTGACACTAACCATTTTGTAAACTTCTATAGTTTATGTACAGGCAAAAGATAACTAGAGTGAAAGGAGGGGGAAAGGGTAGAGGGAGAAGGAGAGGTAGAGAGAGGAGAGAGAGAGACATTCATTCATCAATTCTATAGAATTTAAAGGCACACACACAAAAAGCCAAAATTCTATATAGTACTTGACCCAGGGTCATAATTATTAACTTTAAATGTAATTTTACGTAAATTAACACAAAAAGCCAAAATTCTATATAGTACTTTACCCAGGGTCATAATTATTAACTTTAAATGTAATTTTATATAAATTAATTAAAATTTATGTAAAATGTGAGTGAGTATTTACATGACAAAGTCCAAAGTCTAGTAACTTTAGTAACTTCAAATGAAGAGACCAATGAGACATGATAAATGCCTCAAAAAGTCCAACACTGGTGGTACAGAAAAAAATAATGAACAAAGAGGCATTAAAAACCAGACTAGACACAGAAACAGGAATGAAATTTTCCCATCTCCAGGCTGTAGTGGGACTGCTAGTCTTTGAAAGACCTTGGGTACCATGTAATTAATGACTCTGAAACAGATCACTGCAATACATAAGGATTTTCATACATTAATGTCAGAAAAGGTAGTGATGGGGAAAGAAAGACCAGAGAAGAATGGTCCCAAGGCTTAACACCATTTAATCATGGAATTCACCCAGGAACAATGGAGGAGACAGACATTTGATGATAAAGAACATAGGTAAAACTGATAGAACATTCATTGAATTAAGGTGGCTTATTTGGTATCTTATGTGCCATGGGAAAAGTAAAATAGAGGATTGTGGGTATGAAATGAGCATTTTCATGTTCAGGAATAGGACATAATGGGTTAAAAAAGAAAACAATGAAGGGGAGCCATGGAAGTCAATGAAAAGCACAAGTCCGTTAATTGTTTTATTACATGTATGGATGTGTACAATAGTCCATTCTCTGTTTCCAGTAACTTAGTCCTTATATTTATCAGCCTTGGCAACATGTAACTTTAAGTGCTGATCCTTCTTGATATACACAAAACCCTTTCCATTCTAAAATCCCTCTGACAAGTTTCTCTCTCCTTCTGAAAACTTCTATTTACTCTGTCATTTTTTCTGATTGAAATGGCTCTAGTTTTAAGATTTATCTGTTCTATTTAACCACCACCAGATATCTTAAGGTTTTCTAAGGTGAAAAGACATGTAGATAACCCCACTTATTATAAATGGAAATTTAATGGAAAGGTTTACAATGGTGACAAGTTGGTACTCCAGCAATAGTCATCTGTATGGAGAAAATGATAGCTGGGTCACCGCTCAGTCCACAAAGCAGGATGCCTGAGTAGTCCCAATATGCTACTAGAACCAGATTACTGTTCAGTGCCTGGTCCTCATGTAAAAAGGATAGATGTTGATTTCAGTGAAGGATGACCACTGCAACAATAGCAGCAACAAGATAGATGGGCTCACTAGCTAGAAGATAAGGCAAGAAGACCAGCAAGACTGATTGTTTGTGTAGAACTGTTTATATCTGAGGTGCCCTCTGGGAGATGATAATCTGGGTGAATGTCTTCTCACTAGTTCTGTACTGGAAATGACATTACCAATAGTCACATTACCAAGAGGCACATATCTTAGTTGATTCCAGATCTTAGCAAGTTTGCAATAAAAATTAACAACAATCCCAGCTATAAACATCTTCTAGAGGTAGAGATATTTGAGTAGTGACATAAAGCTTGGAATTGTTTTCTTGATAGTTTGTGAACATATTAAAAATAATAGTGTAGTTATGTAGTCATATTATAATATAGAAGATGTGTTCCAGAAAATTACTTTTAGATGATTTTGTGCTTGTTTGAGTGGACTTAGCATAATATGTCTGTCATGATGCCAACAGGTATATTCTATTGAATCATAACAATGCCATGCCCAACACAATATATGCTTATGAGTTGACTTCATCGTGGGAGGAGAGGCCATTATTACATTCCTCAAATTGTCTGTCATATTAAAAGACATCATTTGAGATACTGCTTAAGTTAGAGTTTCTGTTGCAATGAAGAGATATCATGATCAAGGCAACTCTTAATAAAAGAAAGCATTTAAATGGGGGATTGCTTACAGTTTCAGAGGGCTAGTCAGCTATGGTTGTAGGTAGTGTGGCAGTATGCATGCAGGTGAGCATGATGGTGGAGAACTAAGTGAAAGCTACATGCTGATCTGTAGGGAGCATGGAGGGGGGGTGGAGTCTAGAGTAGGCTTTTGAAACCCAAAGCCTACCCCTAGTAACAACACACAATATACTTTCTCCAAGAAGGACACATCTACTCCAGTAAGATCACATCTTCAAATCCTTTTAATCCATTTCAAAAAGTTTAAAGATGAACCCCTGTGAGTCCCATTTTCATTTCAACCTCCCCAGATACATATATAATAGTATATGTAATCCACATTAAATCTTCCAGCTGAGTTTCTCCCTTAAATTACAGACTAATGAGTTACTTACTGGATATTTCCACTTTAGCCTTAATATAAAACAAATACTTATGCTAAGAATGAAGTTCGAAAATTCTTTCCAAAGCTCATCTGATCATAGAGTTGGATATCTCATGAACTTCAGCTGAAATTTTTCATCCTGTGGTGCAGGCCATAGAGTTTAAAACTTCCATGAAATTCTTAGGCAAATGGATAGAACTGGGAAATATCATCCTGAGTGAGGTAACTCAGTCACAAAAGAACACACATAGCACTTATTGATAAGTGGATATTAGCCTAAAAGCTCAGAATAACCAAGATTCAATTCAGAGGCAGATTCTCACAACCAACCATTGGACTAAGTATGGGGTTCACAATGGAGGAGTTAGAGAAAGGCTGAAAAAACTGAAGGACTCTACAACCCATAGGAAGAACAACAATATCAACCAACCAGACCTCCCCCTCTCCAGATCTCCCAGGAACTAAACCACCAACCAAAGAGTACACATGGAGTGTCCCATGACTCCAGCTACATATGTAACAGAGGATTTTCTTATTGGAAATCAATGGAAGGAGAGGCCCTTGGTCCTGGGAAGGATCCATGTCTCCGTGTAGGGGAATGCCTGGGCGGGGAGGCAGGAGTGGATAGGTGATGGGTGAGCACCCTCATAGAAGCAGGGGGAGGGAGGATGGGATAGGGGTTTTCAGGAGGGGAAACTCAGAAAGGGGATAACATTTGAAATGTAAATAAATGAAATGTCCAATTTAAAAAAAATCAAGAAAAAAAAAAGAATTTGAAACTTCCACTGATGTTTGCCCTTTCCAAAGGATTTTTATGTCTGCCATCAGTATCTATCCAGAGTCTAATTTTCTTTCGCAGCTTTTATCACTGCTCTTACAGCTGCATCTCCAGTCTAAGTTATATCACAGATATGTTGAATTTTCTAATACTACTTATAATGCTTCATGTACTTTTTTGTTACATAAGTTCCACATATTGTCGGCAAGAAAGTCACACTTCTCATGTTAAAAGGATTCCATTTCTTCTGTGCTCATTGCAGTGGTTTCATATCTGAGTTAGAAGAAAAGGCAGTCTTCAAAATGATCTGCATGGTCCTTAATGAAGTGGATCTCATCATTCCTTTGTGTCAACTAGGGTTTGTCTTCTGTTCATTTTGCTGAAATCATTCCAGAGCATCCTAAATATTCCTTTTTTTCCACTTTTTTATTAGATATTTTCTTTATTTACATTTCAAATGTTATCCTCTTTCCTGGCTTCCCCTCTGAAAACCCCCATCCCCTCACCCCTCCCCCTGCTAATCCACCTACTCCTGCTTCCTGATCCTGGCATTCCCCTACTCTGGGGCATAGAGGCTTCACAGAACCAAGGGCCTCTCCTTCCATTGATGACCAACTTGGCCATCTTCTACTACATATGCAGCTGGAGCCACGAGTTCCACCATGTGTATTCTTTGGTTGATGGTTTAGTCCCTGGGAGCTCTGAGGGCACTAGTTAGTTCATATTGTTGTTCGTTATAAGGGGCTGCAAACTTTCCAGCCCCTTGGGTCCTTTCTCTAACTCCTTCATTGGGGACCCTGTGCTCAGTTCAATGGTTGGTTTCAAGCATCTACCTCTGTATTTGTCAGGCACTGGTAGAGCCTCTCAGGAGACAGCTATAACAGGCTTCTGTAAGCAAGCACTTGTTATCATCCACAATAGTGTCTGGGTTTGGTGACTGTATATGGGATGGATCCCCAGGTGGGGCAGTCTCTGGATAGGCATTCCTTCAGTCTCCACACTTTGTCTCTGTAACTCCTTCCATGGGTATTTTGTTCACCCTTCTAAGGATAGAAGTACCCTTACTTTGGGCTTCCTTCTTCTTGAGTTTCATATGGCTTGTTAATTGAATCTTGGTTATTCTGAGCTTCTGGGCTAATATCCACTTATCAATGAGTATATACCATGTAGGTTGTTTATGTGATTGGATTACCTCACTCAGGATGATACTTTCTAGTTCCATCCATTTCCCTAAGAATTTCATGAATTCATTGTTTTTAATAGCTGAGTAGTACTCCATTGTGTAATTGTACCACACTTTCTGTATCCATTACTCTGTTGAGGGACATTTGGGTTCTTTCCAGCTTCTGGCTATTATAAATAAGGCTGCTATGAACATAGTGGAGGATGTGTTCTTATTACATGTTGGAGCATCTTCTGGGTATATGTTCAGGAGTGGTATTGCTAGGTCCTCAGGTAGAACTATGTCCAATTTACTGAGGAACTGCCCAACTGATTTGCAGAGTGGTTGTACCAGCTTGCAGTCCAACCACCAATGGAGGTGTGTTCCTCTTTCTCAATATCCTCACCAGCATCTGCTGTCACCTGAGTTTTTGATCTTAGACATTTTGACTGGTGTAAGGTGGAATCTCAGGGTTGTTTTGATTTGCATTTCCTTGATGACTAAGGATGTTGAACATTTCTTTAGGTGATTCTCAGCCATTTGGTATTCATCAGTTGAGAATTCTTTGTTTAGCTTTGTACCCCCTTTTTAATAGGGTTATTTGGTTCTTTAAAGTCTAACTTTCTTTTGTATATACTGTATATTAGCCCTCTATTGGATGTAGGGTTGGTAAAGATATTTTCCCAATCTCTCGGTTTCCATTTTGTCCTATTGACAGTGCCCTTTGCCTTACAGAAGCTTTGTAATTTTATGACGTTCCATTTGTCAATTCTTGATCTTAGAGCATAAGCTATTGGTGTTCTCTTTAGGGAATTTTCCCCTGTGCCCATGTGCTTGAGGCTCTCCCCACCACTTTCTTTTCTATTACTTTCAGTGTACTTGGTTTTATGTGGAGGTCCTTGATCCACTTGGACTTGAGCTTTGTACAAGGAGATAAGAATTGCCTTTGTTCTTCCCTCTGATTCAAAGGATCTTTGTCCGATGATTCATGACTTGCTGACTCACCAGCTTCTTGTCTCAGTTAAATCACATGTTTTCAGTGAATCCTACCTAGAAAATCCTGTACAAACCTGGAATTTTCTTATCACTCAAAATCATTTATTCAGAGCTTTGCATTATCCAATATTAGTTATATCAACTTATTTTTCTCCCAACCCAAGAAGACAAGCTCCAGAAGAAAAGTATACAATTCATTTACCTTGCTTAGAAAATTTTCTGGCACTTAATGAACAAAAACATTAATTATTGAGTTGAAAATTATTATTGAATTGAAATGAAATGTCAAAGATAAAATGCCTAGTTAATTGAAATTGTATTTATATGTACCCTAACATATCTTATTTTGCTAATGTAACCCATTAGATTATGGTACTTATCATTGCAATAAAACCTTCTTAAGCTAAATAAGTGAATTGAATGTGTTTGGGGGTAAAAAAAAAAACGATAATAACAACAAAAAATGACATATAGAAGAAACAGCTTCACAAATCGGCTCCAGGTTTTAAAATGACAGGATGTTTCCCTTTGTGTGGGAACAAGAGTACTAAAATGATCACAGCAGGGGGAAGGCTTAGTGTGGAGAAAGAATAAAAGCTAAGCCACATGACAGACAGCCACTGATTTCAGCTTTATTATTGAAGCCAACACAGAAGAGCCACTTTTCTCACTTCCCCTCCTTTCTAACTTCCTAATTTGCTGAACTCTCCCCATTTACAGATGCATCTTTCTCACCCCCTGCTTGGAGAGTCTTCATTCCCCACAAAACACCTTTTTTCTCTTTCTCTACATCCACCTTATTGTTTCTCTTGTAACTACTTTCTCTTTACCGAGTTTCATGATAGGTGAGATATTCTTTGTTGAATTTAAACCTATAGTGTCATGCTGTCTGCTTTACCTTCCCTTCCTAGCCCAGCAGTCTAAGATTAATCTCTTGAAATGCCTCTCTCTCATTTATTGCAATAGTTTTTATATTGAAATATTGAGCATGTTTATCTTTGAAAACTCAGCTCTTAGAATATTTTATTGCATTAATGTGTGTATGTGTGTGTGTATGTGTGTTTGTGTGTCTCTGTGTATGTTTACATGAGTCCCAGTACATGAGGGTTGGCGTTTGAGAGGTTGGAGGATGGCATGGAAAAAAATGATTGCTTGTGTCCACAATGTGGATGTGGGTTCTAGAGACTGATTTCAGGTCCTCAGGCTTGTTATCTTCTGAGTCATCTCTTCAGCCCAAGGAGCCAGCTTATACTTTACTATGTGTTTCTCTTTGCCGTAATTCCCCAAGTTCCCTGCATTGATCTAACCTCTCACCTGTGCTACAAGCATTGTTAATACCCCATGCCACAAGCTTAATACTTCTTATCATATGCCACGCTTATTTTCTTGTCACCTAAATATATAGATATAAATTTGGAAGAGCTATACAAGTAATTTGAAATGTTGAATTGCATCTTCCGCCATTAGGTTAATATAGAAAGTAAAAGACTGCAAATTTACTTAGGTGGTTTCAGTTTCCTGATATATACTATACATGCAAACATAAATGTAAAGTCAATCAGTTAGTACTAATCACAGACAACTCCAATGTAGAAATTTATATGGATTCAGGTTATATTTCCATATAATCCTAAACTAGTTCTTTATCTTGCTGTACATGCAAATGGAATGTAAAAAGAAAGAAAGCAAAAAGGAAACCGTGAGAAAGAAGAGAAGAAGAAAGGATGGAGAGGAAGAAAGGTAGGTACAGAAGGAGTGAGGGATTGTGGGATAGAGAAGTGAGAGGGAAGGAAAGAAGGGGGAAATGTAAATCAATAGACAAAGCCTTATTGTCTTAAGCATTTGCCTTTTTTTCCTGAAATCAACGTATCCATTTTATCTTTGTTTCCATCTTTTTTTGTTGTTGTTATTTTGTTTTTTTGTTTTTTGTTTTTGTTTTTCAAGACAGGGTTTCTCTGTGGAGCCCTGACTGTTCTGGAACTCACTCTGTAGACGAGGCTGACCTCGAACTCAGAAATCCACCTGACTTTGCCTCCCAAGTGCTGGGATTAAAGGCGTGCGCCACCACTGCCCGGCTGCATCAGTCTTTTAATGTCTTTTTATAAAAATTCTTTCTTTAGCTGTGTGTGTTAGAAATTATATAAACATAGTGTTTTTTGAGAACAAAATTATAAAGATCTACCAGAATTAAACATGGATATATTATTCTTCACAAGGGTCTCACATACAAATCTGCCTTTCTACTTACCAGCATATCAATGGTGTGATATAAATAAATTTAATTCCATCATACTTTTGTAGTAATACCACTACATTATAAATGACCCAAGGACCATGATTCAAGTAAATAAAGCATAGTGTCTTGGAAGAAAGAGATGGATTAGTGTCTGTTCAGAGATGGATTGACATGGAAAGGTTGTTCATACCTCTAAGAATTTTATGAATAAAGAAAACTATACCAATGTGTTCTAACATCTTAAAAATAGAAAACAATATTTTTTTTGTAAAGGTTCTGGTCAGAAGGGGTCCTAGCCCCAAAAGAGGGAAGTGGACACAGGCTCTTATCCCTAACCAAGAAGCTATCTCCAATTGATAATCTCTATTAAGGAAAAAGAGAGTTTTCTCAAATGGAATTGACCTGGCCATCTCAACCCCACTTAAGAGTTGATTCCATGCTTAGCACTAGATGGCTAAAAAATAAAATAGTATAAAGGGTATTTTTGTAGACACTTTTTTTTTCTAATTGTTTTGTTTGGGATTTTTTTTTTCATTTTACTGGCCTTTAGCTTGTATATTACAGTTTCTGATATTGTGTTTTATGTGTTTGTGTGTGTGTTGTGCTTTTTCTATTTTTTAACTTTTGTTTAGTTCAGTTTGTTTATATTTTTATATGCCTGTTTTTCTTCTAAAGAAAGAGATAAGGAAAGGACCTGAAGAGAGTGTAGAGGGAGGTTGAGAAGAGTTGGGAGAAGGTGACGAGTAATCACTATATTTTATGAAATTATTTTTAAATAAAGAGTAGAATGAGGCATAAATATAAACTATGTCAATAGAAACAACTAATCAGTTAGTGATAAAAGTTAAATGAAAAGTATGTGAATAGAACATTAACCTAAGTAAAAAAAAAAATCTTTAGCTAAATATTTTAGGTTCATATACAGATATATATTTTCTTCAAGCATATGTTACTATTTATATTTCATATGATAAGTCAAGTTACTGACTCTAAGTTTTACATCACCTCATGGGAAATTTATAATAATTACTTCTTCTCAATCCAAATCGTTTGATGAAAATTGTAGTACCTTTCTTTATTATAATTTAATTATCTCTGTAACACATTATCTTACTCCTTAAGTTTCTGATTTAAAAGAACATAGCTTGGAGCCAGAGATAGAAGACAAAGTCAAGTTTAAAAACAACCTAATTTGAAACCACAAATGTCAGTATTTTTCTATAATTTTGTATCACATTTGCAGTCCCTGGTTACTTCACACTTAACAAGGATAGCAACCCACAGACACAGCTCCTGTTTGTTTTTGTTCTGTGGCTGCAAGCCAGCTCTTCCTCTCCAGAACAGAGCCAACCTGCCCAGGGGGGAGTTTGACCCTCATCCAGCTGCTGACTGATGTATGCCCGCGTTCTGAGTACTAAGACTTTCAGAGAAATTGGAAAGTCTCTGGGGAGCTGCTGAGAAATGTTTCCCAGAAGTAGCAAGTGAACAGATTGTCATTCGAGCTGGCCACGTTTCATCTTCATACTGAATCGCAAATTCCAAGAAAGCTTTTGTTATTTTGTTTAAAGGGAAACAACTGGTTTTCCTTTGTTTGCTGGTTGTTTTTTGTTTTGTTTTTAATATTTGTTCCCATAATTGAAAGTGACCTAGCAAAGATTTAGGAGGGTGTTGGTCTTGTTTTCATTCTAGCTCAGAATATAAGAAGGTAAGAGTTCAGCACTACTTGGCTGTTGCCTTTAATCCATTTTGGGGATATAGTCATCTCCCACAGAGTAGCAGGAATTTCTACCCTTTCTGGTTTCTGGGTAGGGCCTGGTGGGACTACCTTCGATGATATCCACCTCTAAGTTTTGGTGTCTTAGGGAAGAGCCAGACTGCATCTTGAAGATAAGAAATGTTTTATTTTTCATATTTTTTCTAAATATTTTGGTTGTACAGAAGCAGAAGGGATTTCACCTTGTGTACACTTAGTAACATTTAAAAAGCAAAAAGCTCTGCCTCTTCCTAGGTGTGTGGTCAGGCTCACAATTTTAGCCTCAATTGCTTTTCTGATAAAGATGGAATTGGTACAGTGTTTGTATGTTTAAGGAATAAGGGTGGTTGGCCATCTGTGTTTCAGGCTTAGTAAAAATTTACGAACAAGTTCATTTGAAAGTTATCAGTTTCTCAAAGAGACCCTTTTGTAAATGACAAGTCTAGAAATAAATGAAGAAAAATAAATTTAAATAAAATGCTCACCTCCTGTAACAGCTTATTCTGTATTTATTCCATGTTATGAAGGTAGACGGAAAATAACAATATCAATAGTATCCCTAACTTCATTCTTGTTACTAAGGAAATAGAAGGTTTTTTACTTGGTATTTTGGATACTGTGGCTTCATGTGTTTCATTCATCTTATTACTACTATTTTTGCTTGAGTATTTTCATCTATATAACTCATATTTAGTTTACCTAATTTATCACACCAGAACAAACAGAAGTGTTTAGTTTTGGCTGAAAGTTTTAGTCCCTTCTATCAAGAAGTTTGTCTAATAGAGAACATGAGAAATTCAATTTACATTCATCCCAGGGATACAGAGATGGTTCAATATATGGAAATCCATCAATAATTCACTATATAAACAAACCCAAAGAAAAAAACAATATGATCATTTCATTAGATGCTGAGAAAGCATTTGACTAAATCCAACACCCCTACATGATAAAAGTCTTGGAAAAAAATCAGGAATTCAAGGTCCATACTTTAACATAGTAAAAGCAATATACAGCAAACCAGTAGGCAACATCAAACTAAATAGAAAGAAACTTTAAGCAATCCCACTCAAATCAGGGACTAGACAAGGCTGCCCACTCTCTAACTACCAATTCAATATTGTACTGGAAGTCCTAGCCAGAGCAATTAGACAACAAAAGGAGATCAAAGGGATACAAATTGGAAAGGAAGAAGTCAAATTTATCACTACTTGCAGATGATATGATAGTATACTTAAGTGACCCCAAAAATTCCACCAGAGAACTTCTAAACCTGATAAGCAACTTCAGCAAAGTAGCTGGATATAAAATTAACTCAAGCAAATTAGAAGACTTCCTCTACACAAAAGGTAAACAGGCTGAGAAAGAAATTAGGGAAACAACACCTTTCACAATAGTCACAGATAATATAAAATACCTTGGTGTGACTCTAAGCAAGTAAAAGATCTGTGTGACAAGAACTTCAAGTCTCTGAAGAAGGAAATCGAAGATATCAGAGGATGGAAACATCTCCCATGCTCATGGATTGACAGGATTAATATAGTAAAAATGGCTATCTTGCCAAAAGCAATCTACAGATTCAATGCAATTCCCATCAAAATTCTAACTCAGTTCTTCACAGACTTTGAAAGAGCAATTTGAAAATTCATCTGGAATAACAAAAAACCTAGGATAGCAAAAATTATTCTCAACAATAAAGTAACATCTGGTGGAATCACCATCCCAGACCTTAAGCTGTACTACTGAGCTATTGTGATAAGAACTGCATGGTATTAGAATAGTGACAGGCAGATGGATCAATGGAATAAAATTGAATACCCAGAAATGAACCCACACACCTATGGTCACCTGATCTTTGAGAAAGGAGATAAAAATATCCAGTGGAAAAGAGACAGCATTTTCAAAAAATGGTGCTGGCTCAACTGGCAGTTAGCATGTAGAATAATGCAAATAGATCTATATCTATCTCCTTGTACAAAGCTCAAGTCCAAGTGGATCAAGGACCTCCACATAAAACCAGATACACTGAAACTAATAGAAAAGAAAATGGGGAAGAGCCTTGAGCACATGGGCACAGGGGAAATTTTCTTGAAGAGAACACCAATAGCTTATGCTCTAAGATTGAGAATTGACAAATGGGACTTCATAAAATTGCAAAGCTTCTGTAAGGCAAAAGACACTGTCAATAGGACAAAAACAGCAATCTAGAGATTGGGAAAAAATCTTTACCAATCCTATATCTGATAGAGGGCTAATGTCAAATATATACAAAGAACTCAAAAAGTTAGACTACAGAGAACCAAATAGCCCTATTAAAAAGGCTAAACAAAGAATTCTCAACTGACAAATACCGAATGGCTGAGCAACACCTAAAGAAATGTTCAACATCCTTAGTTATCAGGGAAATGCAAATCAAAACAACCCTGAGATTCCACCTCACACCAGTCGGAGTGGCTAAGATCAAAAACTCAGGTGACAGCAGATGCTGGTGAGGTTGTGGAGAAAGAGGAACACTCCTTCATTGCTGGTGGGATTGCAAGCTGGTACAACCACTCTGGAAATCACTTTGGCGGTTCCTCAGGAAATTGGACATAGTACTACCAGAGGACCCAGCTATACTACTGCTGGGCATATATCCAGAAGATTCTCCAACATGTAATAAGGACACATGTTCCACCATGTTCATAGAACTCTTATTTATAATAGCCAGAAACTGGAAACAACCCAGATGTCCCTCAACAGAGGAATGGATACAGAAATTGTGGTACATCTACACAATGGAGTACTTCTCAGCTATTAAAAACAATGAATTTATGAAATTCTTAGGGAAATGGATGGATCTGTAGAATATCATCCTGAGTGAGGTAACCCAATCACAAAAGAACACACATGGTATGCATTCTCTGATAAGTGGATATTAGCCCAGAATCTCGGAATACCCAAAATACAATCCACAAACCACAGGAAACTCAAGAAGTTAGACTAAAGTGTGGATACTTCATTCCTTCTTAACAGGGGGAACAAAACACCCATGGAAGGAGTTGCAGAGACAAACTATAGAGCAGAGACTGGAAGGAAGGACATTCCAGAGACTGCTCCACCTGGGAACCCTTCCCCTATTCAGTCATCAAACACAGACACTATTGTGGATGCCAGCAAGTGCTGGCTGATAGCCTGATACAGCTGTCTCCTGAGAGACTCTGACAGAACCCAACTAATACAGAAACAGACGCTCACAGCCATCCATTGGACTGAGCACAGGGTCCCCAGTGAAGAAGGAGCTAGAGAAAGGACCCCCAGAGCTGAACGGTTTGCAGCTCCTTAGGACAAACAACAATATGAACTAACTAGTACCCTCAGAGCTCCCAGGGACTAAAACCACTAACCAAAGTGTACACATGGTGGGACTAATGGCTCCAACAGCATGTGTATAGCAGAGGATGGTCTAGTTGGTCATCAACAGAAAGAGAGGCCCTTGGTCCTGTTAAGGTTCTATGCCCCAGTGTAGGGGATTGCCAGGGCCAGGGAGTGGGAGAGGGTGGGTTGTTAAGCAGGGCAAGGGGGGAGGGAACAGTTTTTTTTTTTAATTTTATTTATTTTTTCTTTTTTTCGGAGGGGAAACTGGGAAAGGAGATATCATAAGACTTGTAGATAAAGAAAATATCCAATAAAAAATAAAAAAGAGAAAAAAGAGAAAAGAATGCAGCCTGTTGGGTCTGATTGACAGACACTATAATAGGATATATAAGAGGTGTCTTAATAAGCTTCTTGATGTATGGTAACTCATGTGGCAATAAAAGGAAAGATAATGTAGTCATATCTCCCTATTTGGAACAATCAGTTGACCTCTTGTGCCTGAAGGAGAGTAAGGGAAAAATTAGAACACCAACGTCATAAATCAGGATGTTTCCCTATACCTTTCATGCCTACCTTCATCTCTATTGATATGATGCTGATATGCTTAATTACAAAATCCTTAACTGAAGTCTGTTACAAGTCTATATCTCTGTGATTGTGATGAAGGATTCATGATTTGTAGTGCTATGCAGCACTTTCAGCATTTCACCAGCAACAGCAGTAAAATCATAATTATGCCTTTATAACTATTTCAGTTGAATCTCATTAAACCTTCAGAAATTGTGTATCCTGTTATGTGTAGTATAAATAAAGGAACAGAAGCCTGTGAATTTGGTATAATTTGTCCAGTGCCAATTAGACAAAAATTCTCCCTGTACAAATGTAGAACGTTCTGGGGTATGAAATGTTTCTTACTATGAAACCTATAAAAAGACCTTCAGAACATCAGGACATAAGCAAATACAGTAGAGTCTGGCCAGTGCTGGAACAGCAGAAGACCAACACTTGTTATTACAGCAAGATCACACATGTTTCCCATTCAGTAAAATAACACCAAGATAGGTGTCTGAAACTTGAGGTGTCTTATAGCTATTTCTAAAAGACTGGACAAGGGGGCAGAAAACTATAGTATCCCCTCAGTCTGTCAAGGAAATTAGACCAAACACTGAACACTTCAGTAGCTTATCTGTATCAAGCATGTGATCATTACATATAAATCTCATGATAGAAGGTGAGGTCAAAAGATAAAAATAGGAAGACCAGCTTGAGCTATACCTCCTAAACAAGGAAACCATTTGAGTGTCCCCTCTGTATACCCACACACATTTCTCTTATGGAATATGGTATTTAATCATAGAGAACAAAACCCGGTAATAACAGGGGAAACTGAGGCACTCCACAAGACAAAGGGAACAGTTTTGTAACACTAGTGTGGTGCTAGAGTTGCTGCCTCTTCCTCTAAATCTTTTCAAGAGGGACATTAAAAAGAAGGGGGCAAGGAGGAAAAAAATAGACCTGTCTCCACATACCCCAAGCTGTTGACAAGAATGACAAGAATGATCTAGATTTGAGGAAAAAGCCTTAAGCCTCAAACATGTGATTGGAGTCATTAAAGTGATTGAAATACATAGGCTCAAATTAGAAGCAGCTGCACTAATCAACTACTCAGTGGGAACAGAGACTTCAAAGTCCATAGGAAGTTAAGAAAAACAGGAAAAATAGTTTCTCCTTATATATTGTAATGGTTTTTAATTCAGTGGCCCAAATGACTTCCTTTTTTTTTTTTTACATTGTTCATATCATGAGCTGTGTACATATCATAAAAGATAATAGGGTGGGTTTTTTTTTTCTGTCACTAAATAAATCACAAGAAAAATAGAATGCATGTATGGAACTGTTTCAAATGTCTACTGAGCATTTCTATGAATAAGAGTTTCTTGGTAGTTTTATATGTGTAAAATCATGCAAGTTATGAGTGCTGAATTAAAATAATCTTGGTAGCACAAGGAAACAGTAATAGTGATGGTCTTGTGTATAATATAAATCACAAAGAGTTAATTAAAAGCATCATTTGAATATCTAACAGTGGACTCTTTAACTCTTTTTAGTACTTGTTTGTGAAGAAACAATGAAAAGTTTTCTTTGGAGAAGTCTGGTGGGGTCGGGGATGAGGGGAGTGAGGACATTCTCCTGGAACAGGGGATTGGGGAGGAGGCACTGGATGTGGTCAGGGAGGAGGCTCAGGAAGTGGTCGGGGAGGAGGTACAGGATGTGGTCTGGGAGGAGGTATGGGATGTGATCTGGGAGGAGGTATGGGATGTGGTCTGGGAGGAGGTATGGGATGTGGTCGGGATGTGGTCTGGGAGGAGGTATGGGATGTGATCTGGGAGGAGGTATGGGATGTGGTCGGGGAGGAGGTATGGGATGTGGAACATTCACAGAGTGGACTGGGAGGGGGATAAAATCTTGAGTATAAAAAAAAATTAAATAAAATTAAAAAAAAGAAATTCAAAGTACTCTTAATTGTTTATTCAAATTTGGAAAAACTAATCAATTAGTTAAAGAATTATCTACTTCCTTCAACACATGGCAAACACTTTTAATATTTTCTTGACTTAATTACACTGTCAGACAGCAACCTCAATATTTATTTTACTCTACACTATTCTTGAAACTTAATAAATAATTTATTTTTATAGCTTTCCATGTATTTTTCTTTCTAAAAAGAAAACAAAATTTTTTTCAAAAAAACTTTAAACCTTCTCTTTTTTCCCCATCTCCAAGTTTCTGAAATACTGTGTGTGTGTGTGTGTGTATGTGTGTATGTGTGTGCATGTGTTTGAGTTGTTTTGTTTTCTGGTCATTCTTGTTATTTTGCCTCACTGTAGGATTGTGATCATGTATGAATAGAGAGAACTCGATTGAGTTTATATGAAATATTAATTATTCTGCTTACATTTTGCATGGTTGCACATTTGTCTGCAGAATAGCAGTAACATGTAGTATATAATTCTAATGTATGGTTGTAATTGCTGATGCTAACAAGAAGCTGAATATTCAAAGAAATTCAGTCAGGACACAGAACCTGTAGTGCTACCTCTTACATTCTCTTCTGGCTTCAATTCACTAACTTCTCTTTTAGCAAATAATGATAATAATAATAATAATAATAATAATAATAATAATAATATATAGTCTTTAATGTTCCTATTGAAAACTTTAAAACATTATTTCACTGATTGCATTTTCAAAATTTCAACACATCCATTTTATCCATTTATCTCACCCAAGAGAAGGAGACCAGGATAAGATCTTTTAGTTTGAAATCTTTATTGAGCCCTTTATACCCAGCTGGGGTCATACACTCAGGGGCCTGCAAGTCTAGAGCTGATCTGAGTGAGCAGTGGCTTTATACAAGTACAAAACACAAGTTTGGTGCATGTCATCACATGCTATGATGGCCATTAGTAATCATGACAGAATATGAATGTTTAATAAGAACATAGCACGGTTGTATCCTAAAAGTATTTTTGTTTGATCAGGGAGCAGATAGTCTTGTGCTTACAGAAGCAGAACAATGCAGGTTAGCAAAAGTTCTTCTAAGTATTGCACATGCCTGAGGGTCAGGCTGACCTCAGTTTTAGCATAAGGTGGTGTCAGGAGTTAGCAAATATGTCTTTCTCACTTTACATAAAGGTTTAATACTTTATTTGTTATAAAACATTCTCTAAACTATTCCCTTATACATAGAATTTTCTAAAGTGCTGAAAATTCCCCCAAATATCTCTTCACCATGTGCATGTTTCAAAGAGATCCTTTGTCCTCTTCTTCAAGTATAGGTTGTTCTGATGGTGGTATCAGATAGCTCTCGTACTTTCCAGGCACAGTGAGCAAGTTTGAGGTTGTACCTGCACATGGAACACATCAAATGATATCCACATGGATTAGGTTCAAAGTGGTACACTAGGGTTTCACTATATATATATAATTTATAGGTGTAACTCAAGCAAGGTAACCCATGGCCACCACTGTTTTCTTGGGTTCCCCACATTGTCTCATATTTGTAAAGAGTCCACGTTCAATTACAGCTCCTACTTGGGTTAATTGTTTCATTGAACAGCATATTTAAATTTTTACATAAATCCAATATAATAGTTTTTCATGTGTTCTCATAACTTAATGAAGAGTACAAGGTTCAAATGGGTAAATTTTGTATTTTCCAAAGCAGGAATTAAGGAAACTGCTTTAGGCTTAAGGTAATCTGTTTCAGTGCTTTTACCCCAGACGCTCGAGTAAGATACTTACTTTAGCCATATGTTGTCCAGCCTCAATTACAATTTGTTGTATGAATATATACATCCTATCGTTTTGTGCAACTGGGTATGAAGAACTTTCAAACAGGAGTATATTACTTACACAAATCATTACCTGATACTTTACCTTTACCTATAGTGAAATGCATATCCAGTACATGGTTTAAAAGCTTTGAAACCTTCTACACATTTGAAGTAATTTGAATTTCCTTCACAAAATCAGAGACTTAGGGGAATTTTAAATATGAAAGAAAAAAGGAAAGCATGAACCTAAGCAGGAACTCAAAGCAATTCTAACTTTAAGAAAATCAAATTTTCCTTATTACATTCTTTTTTCTTTTACAGTATTTTAAGTATAAGTTTCAGAATTCTTCTTATACTTGGAGAAAATTATTCTGAAGCAACAATAATTAAATAACTATTTCTAATAGATGCATATGTGTGCATCTGCATCTATTAGCACCATAAAAATAAGACAAATCATTATGAGAATACTGTTTTGTTTTATATTTAGTCAAATATTAGTAATGTGTTACATAGAAAGGATTGGATTTACCCTCAATATAATTCTATTTTTTCCCTTATTATGTCACAAGTAAGTAGTGACTTTATCATCTATTGTTTTGTTTTTCTTTCTATTTAGTCATTAAATTCCAAATATGTGTATGTTTTTTGTGAAACTGATATTCCATATTTTAAAAAGTTCAAAGAAATTTATCTTTCCATACCAATTTGAATTATACAATCATTTGTATCAAAAACTAAAATAAGCTGAGCTCTCTGAAAACAATTTTATTTCACTATTTAACACCATTCATCTCTTTTATATTAAGGAAAATAGACTTCACTTTCTAGTTAATAACTCAAACTTTTCTAAGATATTTGTTCATATTTAGTACAGCATCAAGATATTGGACAGGCATGCTTTCAAAAATTTTATCAGTGTATGTATTAGTAAACAGTTTTTCTTAAAGTAGAACTACCTGAATCTCTAAGTTATCATTCTGCCACTTCTTAGACCATTCTGCCAAATAAAACAAAAACGATTTCAGTTTCCATAAGTTGTATACAAGCAGCATTTATAACTTACACTGTGTAGTCTGAGAAGGTTTTTGTTTCAAAGTTGTTACTTCAAAGCTAGGTTCTCACATAGCAAAACTGATTAAGTGTATTCACTCAGGATTTTCTGATAAGGACACTCACGTTACTCTCAAAGGTGTGTCCCTCATGAACACCTTGCAAAGGATTTTTTAGCCCATATGTAGAGAGTAGGAGACTTCATTGCATGAGTTTTGGTGAAGTCAAACCTCCAGACTACAGAATTGTGCCTGGCCTTCCAAGTTTATATCAATGTAATCTGCAAAATAAAATCTTCTTTTCCCTATAGTTTCCAGGGCCTTAATTTATGCTGTAGTCAATCAGAATTATGAAATATGAAGACTCTGGGGAGTTTCATCTCAATCCTTTATGGCTAAGACTCAAGACTACTCCATCCAAGGGAGTCATTTTACAGTGCCAGCTGACGAAGCCAAACACTGTGTGCACTTGGAAAGACAGTACTGAGACAGGAGTGAGACAGATACTGAACCTCAAAAGACAGGGTTACAAAGAAGTCACTGTGGTAGGTTCCAATTAAGTCTAAAGCCCAGCAGTACCTATGTGCTCCACCTTGCTGTCTTCGAGTTGCCTTTGACCAGACAGGTGCTTTCTGTTTTATACTGGGAAAGGAGTACACACTCAAGGCTAAATATTTTAAGATTTTTTTCTAACCATTTAAGTTAATTTTTTCTTTAGACCATGTATTTTCTCAGTCCTTTCTCTCTCATATTTAAATATGAGCAGTCCACAGAAGCTATATGGAATACTGAAGGATGCTTAGCAACTTTTCCTGCTAAATGCCCTTTGATTCCCATCCACAAATTCTGGAACACAATTGCAGTTCAGTCAAGTCCCTTTCCACTTCATAGGAAAAAATCCTTTTTCTCATCTTTTTAAATAGCCTCCACTCCATGTCTGCTTTAGACTTTATCAGAACAATTTCTTTTTGAGTAGATTCCTGCCACCACCTAGCTGTGTTCACTAGGCAAATGATGCTCAAGGAGAGTAGATGTCCTCTACAACTCTTTTCTTTTACTGAAGCCATACCTGACTTGACTTCAGTAGCTTAGTCATAGTTCTACACTGCTATTTCTCAGTATGAAATTCAAAATATCTAATTGTGAAGTATATTGGCTCATTTTTTTTTCTGGTTTAGACATTTGTTAGTTCTTCAATCATACATGTATAAAATATACCTTGGCCATTTCTAATCCCTATTCCCTTGCTCTAAGACATTTCTCATGTCATGACCTATTAAATTACAAGTGCAGTAAGTCCAGTTACTGCAGTCCAAATGTGCTTGCTGTGAGGTTAACCATGGGGTATGGGCAATTACAAATGTCCACAACACAAATTGTAAGATATTGAATTTCAAAATATTTGCTACTTTATGATTATTTTTATACATTTATTTACGTCTTGAGAGCTTATACTCTGAGATTTACCTTATTAATGATACTAATATTCCACTTAGAGAAGTTAAAGTTGTCCAAACTCTTTTACCTAGCATATATGCTATTAATTATTGCTTAACTTTAAGTTTACCATATTAAGTAAATCCTAAACCTTCTTAGAATTGTAGCAATCATCATAAAGTTAAGAAATTACTGTTTGAACATTATCCAATTAGTCAGTACTGTGTTCCATGCTATCACATGCATGCCTTGGCACATTGCTTCCAGCAATACAACAGCTGTTTTTTAATGCACTTTTTATGTCTTCAAATAATTCTTTCATAATAAGTTATGATACTTTCAGCCAGAGTTAATAATGTACACAAAGCATGTGCTAAGAATTAAATAAAATGTTAACTGTAAATTTCATTTGATTTGAGAGATTTGAAGTACATATACACACACAAACACACACACACACACACAACTTCACTTTCAAATAGTCAGAATTCTAACTTGTAAATATTTAAATAGTCAGAAATGATGTATTACTTACTTGATTGACATGTCGATGTTAAGATAAGGAAGAAATAGAAATTGTATACTTCTGGTCACAAGTAAGAATAAATGAGTCCTGAAAGAACTACCAAAACAAACAATGCTAAGTTCACGATTTTAATGTTAAAAGACCTCATGACATATATACCTCTTGTCCATGTTTTCACTTTCTGACTCCAGTCACCAGTGGAAACTACCTCGTGATTTTACTTTTCTTATTCACAATCAAAAAGACTCTGAGCATAATCTTGAATGAGCTGTTTACTCTGTATTTTGAATATAGTGAAATAATTACAATTAGCAAATATTATTAGAACCATGGTGGTTAAGACATCAATTAGTTTGACAATGTAGTTGCAAATTTGCATACATATTTAAAAGGGAAGACTTGATAGGAAAGATGGCACCTATACCAGGAAATTGTAATTGTGGCACATAGATTTATAAGAAGCATTGGAACAATTCAAAATAAATTTTAATAAATCTTGACACTTAAGGTATAAGAAAGAGCTTCTAGCTCAGGCCTGAGATAGACTATCAAAGGAAGTGGCCTACATAGCTGAAATGAAAACAGTGTGGGAGGAAACCGTGGCTCTGTTGTTAACACTTAGCCTCTGTAGTTTAATGTCAGTGGTAATTGCTAACTCTTTCTGACCTTTGAACTTGTCAGACATCCTCTGGGAAATATCATTGAAGACAAAACTCTCAATTGTGGCAAGAGCTGAGCACCCATGAGTGATACTGTCTTCACACTGTCTAATGTGGAGAATCTACAATAATCAGAGTAGACAAGGATGCTGAGCGAATCATAAATACAGAAGTCAGCTAAGGGAGACTGGAATCAGGAAGTAAATTGTACTCTCCTGCATTCTGTAGCAGTAAGGCTCAATAGTGTGACAGCTGTTGGAAAGCCCTACGGGCTGTTTTTTTGTTCTACAAAGCAAAGAAACATTTATAACATAAGTGAATCAGGAAATCCACAACTGTCAGAGAGACATCAATATATAGGAAAATTTGCTATGATTCCAAGAAAGTTAAGTGAAATGTGATAATTGCCACATTAGGTGAAAGTATAATCAGCTAAAATGTCAGCCTGAGTAGCTGACATGTGTGGGTGTGGAAGAAGTTCACAGAGACTCATGTCGCAAGTAGCTGTTAAACTTGTCATACAGAGGTAGCAGAATGATCAAGGAATAGGAAAGGAAAGGGATCAAAATTAAAGTCCCAAGTTGCTTTTTTTAGGGCTATAAATCTAATGATAGGACTTTTTGTGGAAAGTGGAGTAATAACTTATACAGAAGCTGAGGGGAGGGCGAGCCTACAGGAAGATCAGCAGTCTCAACTAACTTGGACTCCAGGGATCACTCAGACACTGAGCTACCAACCAGGCAGCATACACCAGCTGATATGAGGCCCCCAACACATATACAGCAGAGGACTGCTGGGTCTGGACTCAGTCAGAGAAGATGCACCTACCCCTCAAGAGACTTGGGGATGCCAGGGGGTGAGGTTTGGTGTGGTGGGGGGATAGGGACATCCTTTTGGAAACAAGAGGGGTGGCAGGGTTAGAGGGAGGAGGTGTGGGAAGTGGAACAATTGGAGAATGCACAGGGTGGGGGATAAAATATGGAGTATAAAAATTAATTAATTAATTAATTAATAAAAGAAAAATAATAAAGACACTATGACTATTCATAATTCAATGGCTTGGATAAAACTATCTTCTAAAAAACAGGAATATATTTTAAAAGGTCAATATTTCAAAAATTTATCCAGTATATATTGTGTTTAAAGGTATACAGGAGACCTATATTTTAGTTTATTTTCCCTTGGCACCAGATTATATTATCAACTTAAGGAGCTTAACCAACATTTGACCATCTCATGACTTATTGTGCCTTTTCATATCTGATCTTGTATCTGCTATATTTTCATAGATTTCTAATCAATGTGCTTCATGTTTTTGTATTTTGTTTTGTGATTATCAGTATCTTCTTTATATGCCTATTCATTAAGGTAATGTTCTTAATTTCCCAAGATTAATGAGTCTAAGCATATTTTGAATTTTTTATTTTATTAGGTATTTTCTTTATTTACATATTATACGATATCTCCTTTCCCAGTTTCTACTCAAAAAAAAAAAAAAAGCAACAACAACAACAAAAAAATAAACAACCTCAAGAACAAACCCCTGTTCCCTCTCCCCTCCCACTGCTCACCACCCTATCCCCTTCTGCTTATTGGACCTGGCATTCCCCTACACTGGGGCATAGAACCTTCACAGGGTCAAGGGCCTCTCCTCCCATTGATGACCGACTTGGCCATCCTCTACTATACATATGCTGCTGGAGCCATGAGTCCCACCATGTGCACTCTTTGGTTGGTGGTTTAGTCTCTGGGAGCTCTGAGGGAACTAGTTAGTTCATATTATTGTTCGTCCTAAGGGGCTGCAAACCCTTTAAGCTCCTTGGGTTCTTTCTCTAGCTCCTTCACTGGGGACCCTGTACTCAGTTCAATGGATGGCTGTGAACCTCTACTTCTGTATTACACGGGTACTGTCAGAGCCTGAGTGAGGTAACCCAATCACAAAAGAACACACATGGCATGCATTCTCTGATAAGTGGATATTAGCCCAGAAGATCAGAATACACGAAGTACAATCCAAAACCACAAGAAACTCAAGAAGAAGGAAGACCAAAATATGGACACTTCATTCCTTCTTAAAAGGGGGAACAAAATACTCTGAAAGAGTTGCAGAGGCTAACTATGGAGCAGAGACTGAAGGAAGGACAACCCAGCCCAATATAGCTGTCTCCTGAGAGGCTCTGACAGTACCCGCATATTTTGAATTTTTAAACATATGAATTGAAAGCCTAAACTAAACTATTGACAATCAATATATATAAACTTTAAATCTCTCACTGATTATAGTTTCAGAAAAACTGAGAATTCATCATTGTTTTGTTTTCTTTTTCTTTTTTTATTTATTCTTTAATCTTTTTTTTACAGCCCAGACTTTATCCCCTTCCTGGTCCACCCACTGACTGTTCCACATCCCACACCTGCCCCCTCCCCCATCTCCAAGAGGATGTCCTCAGTCCTGTCACCCCACCAGACCTCCTCATATCCTGGGCCCCAAGTCTCTTGAGGGTTAGGTGCATCTTCTCTTACTGAGTCCAGACTTGGAAGTCTTCTGTTGTATGTGTGTGAGGGTTCTCATATCAGCTGGTGTATCCTGCCTGGTTGGTGGTTCAGTGTCTGAGAGATCCCTGGGGGTTCAGGTTATTTAAGACTGCTAGTCTTCCTACAGGGTCACCCTCCTCCTCAGCTTCATCCAGCTTTTCCATAATTCAACCAGCCTCTGTCCATTGGTTGGGTGTAAATATCTGCATCTGGTCATACAATATAAGTAATATAATTGAATATTTTAATTATATTAAATAATTAAATAATTAAACTTATATTACTTATAAGTTATAAGTTAATATTAATAACAGGAGTTAAGACATAATTTCCTATTTCTATTAATTAATTGAAAATATGTGGTGTGTGTGTGTGTGTGTGTGTGTGTGTGTATGTGTAGGTCTAGGTGTGTGTGGTATAGCATTCAATTCACTTCAGTTTTTAAATGCCAGCCATGGTTCCTGTTCCTATTAAGGCATACCAAAGAAAATGAACCTCACAGTGAAGCTTCTCAACCACACACTGAGATAGAAGCTTGAGCTTTGTAACTATCATACAACATGGCTGCCCCTCAGAGATCCAGAGAAAATGCTAACTGTGAGCTGTCCTGTTTCCTCAAGAGCATGAGACAAATGCAAACTAGAGCCTAAACAACGGGCAGAATCTCTTTATATCCTCTGGAGACAGCAATCCATCCCACATAGAATCTGACTGTATCTAAAAGGGTATTAAGTGAGGAAAGGCAGAGGGTGAAACTAAGAAAAACCTACTCAAATGTCATGAAAACAAGAAAAGGCCAGAATTAGTGGAAGATGGCTTGCAAATATCATTATTTTATGGTATTTAGAAAATATCTTGTTGGACCACATCAAAATGGTAATTAGCTTAGAAATAAACTGAGGTCACTGAAGTCATTGAACTATTAAATAGATTTAGAAATTTAAAAACTATTGATTTATGCAGGTGGTGTGTTTTTTCTTCATTACACATGGTAATGATTTTCCCTATCCAGCAGAACATAAGCCTTATTGTTAATTACAAAAAAATGGCGTGTGCCACAAATGATTTAGGTTTTATTTTACTGAAACCCTGAAAAGTTATTTTTATGTTCTGTAAGGTGAAAAATGATTTTTGGAAAATTAAATGTCATTGTTGATTATCACCAGTCATTCAAAGATATGTAGATTGAAAACTGTGTTGGATTTTATTTTCTAGTTATTGTCTAATAGCATATACCAGAGAGTATCTCTCTTAATAGGTAAAGATGAAATCTGGGTTGGAAATGATCATGACTCTATGAAGATACTGGAAACCAATATAGGTAAGCAGAGCTGCTGGACCCAAGTTTACCCAAAAAGTGAACAATGAATGCACTTCTGAGCTATTTGTCCTTTCCCTCCTGCAAGTAATTACAACACCATGCCTGCAGCCCAAGTTATAATTCCAGACTCAGAGGTTTTTCAAGGGGTACTCAACTACAGAAACTAAAATTGAAATTTTTAGATGGTTACCATAATATGAAACTTAAAGTCCAAGATTTCAGAACAATTCCAACAAAAATATTTGGACTGGGTATCCCATGACTCTTTAGAGGTTCCCCATTCTTTAGTCCAGGAGGTTTTGAGGTACTGGACAAGGAAACTGAAAATAAGAGCCTAAATATATGGCAGACTAGAGACCTAGTTCTGCAAACATAAATCTATACTCTGAGTAGAAGAAACAGTACTAAAATACATAAAATATTTTAAAACCATATCTCATCAGGGGTTTATTAGTAGACACAGTGAAAAGAAACACTAGCTTACTGAAGAGAGTCTGTACAGTATATGGAGGATACATAAAGTGAAGATGGATAAAGCCATAGAAAGTAACGAAATGTGTGCACAGGACATTACGGGGGAAAGAGATTCTTGTGAGCTAGAGTCATAAAAGAACAAAGAAGGGAGGGAGGTAAGTTCAAACTCAAAATATGTTTCAAAGAATCTACTAAAATCAATGTAAGAAAGCAACAACAGAACAGAAATGAAAATCACCACTTCAAAAAGTTTCAAACTACATTAAAAATACCAATATTCATACACAGAAAAGAAAGGCATCATAGGAAAATAAGTGGATTTTCTTTGTACTTTTGTTCAAATGAATGGCATTTGGATCAAAGGGCAATGAGAAGGCTACCAGGCAGTAGGTAATCTATTTCAAATATTTAGAAATGGGTTGATATATGATTCCAGATCCACTTTACATTTCATCTGAAACCACAAGTATGTTAAATCAAAGAATATTATAGTTAACCAATTTGCATGAAGAGCTACAGTAAGGAGTTATTTGGTATAGAGGGGAAATCTTTCAAATGGTATTTCCATGAGGGAATAATAGCACCAATGAGGGGATATGGGTGCAGCAATTTGAGGGAATTTGATTATATAAAACCATCTTATGAATGAATTAAGAAACTCAATGCCTGAGGAAGGAATTACACACTTGAATGTGGGTAGCATTACAAGTATTTTGGTGGAGATGCTAAATTCTAAAGCAAAGAGATAATAAACAACAAGAAAGTTACTTTGAACCAATATTATGGTATTCAATATCATTACTCATTTTAAAAGCACTTATTTTTCAAATTTCTTGCACCAGTATGTGCAATAACCATTTATTGATGTATCCTAATAAGAAACATCAACTGTTCACCAGTACATTTAATCCAGGTTAATAACATATGCAAATTATTATTAAATTGCATTTCTTTCATTCAGATAAGGAGGATAGAATAATTTCTGGTGGTAAATATGAAATATTATGATAGCTACCAAACATAATTCATTTAATTAATTGATTTTACCTTCTACTCAAATTAAAATTGGAATTTAAAATTTCTGCACATCCACATACTAACTTTTATGATTTTAATAAGCTGTCATAATTTATAGCACCTATGGTCAATAAGTTCTATTTGGGTCCATTTCTTTTACTTTTTTGTGGTTGATAGTGTCATCCACTCATCCACTTACTAAGGTTTTTTTTTTTTTTTTTTTGGTTGTGTTCATGTAAATATAGAAGCTATGTCCCATAGTTATTTATCTTTATTGTTAACTTGGTTGGATTTAGAATCCTCATGAAAACACACCACTTGGTGTTCATGTGGAAATGTATCCAGAAGGTTTAACTATGGGTGGAAGATGAACCATTAATATGGATAACATCATCCCTGGGCTGAGTTCCTGAACTGAATAAAGAGGGAGAAAACCAGCTGAGTGTTGACCTTCATCTCTCTGCATACTGACTGTGGATGCAATGTGAGCAGCCATCTTCATCTCCCACCATCATGCCCTTCATGCCAGCCATGATGAAGTTACCACATGTCCTTAAATTCCAAGCCAAAATAAATTCTTTCCCTTTAGCTTGCTTTTCTTTCTTTTTTGATCACAAAATGAGAAAATGTTGGGAACCAAAAACACTCTCTGAACACTCTCTGGCTTGACATCCCAGAGCCAAGAGGCCTGAGAACAGGGATCCTAATACCAAGCTGTCCTTAGTTTGGTATTTCTCTCAAGTATTCTGCCTTGCTAGACAGGTTTTCCTCAGAACCAGCAATAAAGGTCAAACACATTCCTTAGGACAGTCTACAATGGTTAGAAAAGGTTTCCCTTACTCCAGGACATTAGCTAGGAAGGAACCAGTGCCTGCTTCCAGCAAGACCCAGAGAATTAACAGGAAATACCAAAATACCTCAACAGGGAGGGCTCTACTGCTCTTCTGCCTGCTTCATACCTAGCTACCAGACGCTGCTGACCTTGAAGCTGTGGTCTTTTGCCTACATGACCTCAGTCTTGTGCTTCTTGCTGTAACCCTGCCCGCCTATGTGACCTTTGCTGAGAGGTGCCTGGAGACGATCTTCACAGAGACAACTCCCCATCGAACATCTGCCCAGACGTTCCCCTCTCCTCCTTTGTTCCAGCCGGATTCCCCTCACCCTCTCCTCATTTCCTTTTTCTGTAACGCATATATACTGGCCATTGGGCATTATTAAAAAGAGGCTTTGACAAAAGACTTGCTTAGCCTTCCTCTCCTTTCTCGCCCATTTCTTTTCCAGGTTTGATTCCCCTCGTAACCCACAAAACAACTTAGGTCCTGCAGGTCAGGGATAAGAAAAATGGCTTATAAAGGAAACATTTCTCCAAAGTCTATGTTTCTTTTAACTGAATCAGATAGTTTAGTAACTTGATTTTATTACTTCTTGATATGTTAGATTTTCTTTTTTTTCCCTTTCTTTTGCTTTTTTCAAGACAGGGTTTCTCTGTGTAGCCCTGACTGTCCTGGAACTCTATAGAACAGGCTGGCCTTGAACTCAGAAATCTGCCTGTCTCTGCCTCTCAAGTGCTGGGATTAAAGGTGTGCACCACCACTGCCTGGCCATGTTAGATTTTCTTAACTCTGATGAACTTTATTCAGTCATTTATTTGAAAGGAAGAGGGCATTTATTTTTTCATCAAATTCATTCTCTAAGAACCACTTAACATGGTGAAATACAAAGAAAATATAACATTTAATTTTAATACATAAGACAACTTTTGTGGAACTAATTAGAAATAACGTATATAAATACTGTAATTAATTTGTTACTTTAGAAGAAAACAGCTTAAATAAGATTAAATTTGTTCAACAGAACTGTTTGTCATTGATGAGACAAGTGAGCTGATGCCAGTTATCACAACATTTTAAATTATTTCATATTAATGTGATAAAAAAATTTATCAAGTGGTGATGGTATCACCATTTTTCCAAGTGGTGATGGTAGGAGATATTTCAATGACTCAGCTACAAAATGTAGAATATGTGTAGTTAAGAGGTGATAAGTATTAAGAACAGAATTTTGGCAGCAACATTAAGATGATGAGCAAAACAAACAGGAAAGCAAAATAACAGGTGTAAGGCATTAGGCAGCACAGAGGAGAAGCCAGTCTTCCTTAACTAATACGAAACAAAACTAAACTAAACACCTTGAATGTAAAGCTATTTGTAAAGGAACCTTAGGTCCTTTTCCAAACTTCTCTGTAGCCTAGCATGTCCTAGTAGGACTCTGGCAGTGCTTAAAAGTCTGAGGGTTTAGAGCTTCCTAGCTCTCTAATTGTACTGAAATGTTGCTGCTGATAACTTTTAAAAAGTCACAAGAACTTTCTTGCTCTTTCTGAGGGCAAAAGACTGCTGGCTTAGGTGATTAACACCTGTAGCCTAACAGCAGAGGATTAAGCAATGTCGCCTTTGTTCTATCTCAGCAGGAACTGCTGGGCTCTAACTTTCAGCCTGCTAGTCAGAAGACCCAGGAAGAGAGGACACTTAGAGAAGTGACTATAGAATTTATTACTAAGTTGTAAAAAGTTTCCTATGAACGCTATCTAAGGGGAAAATCGAAAAGATCCTAAGTGGGAAAAGGGGAAAAATTCTCCAAGTGTGGAAAGGGAAAAGATTCTACTCTATCTAGCTCTATCTAGCTCCTCTCTATCTAGCTCCTCTCTGTCTAGCTCCTTTTCATCTCTTTGTCCTCAGTACTTATACATCTTTCAGAATACATGATCACATGTTACAAAGTTCATCACAAGTTCACACCAAAAATCAAATCATAAGTTGAAATAGAGAAGTTTATAACAACGAATGTTTACATGCATATCTATTAGGAGTAATTATCTAGCTAAACATCCATCACCTGTCTCAGTTCGACAAGTTCACTGAAAGTTTAGAGTCATAACTTTTGTATAGATAAGCCCAGTCAATATTTCATCTTCTTTCCTAACATCTACAATAAATTGTTAATCACCTTTTTATGACCTTTGGTTAATTGTGTTACAACCTCTTGGAATGTGCTCTGAGTAGGAGAAAGTCTGTTTACCATCTAAGAACAATTAAAACTGCTGACTCTTGGGAGACTGGCAGAGTTCTCATTGCAGTTTTGACTATCAGAAAAGGACCTAATAGCAGTTATAAAAGAGCTTAATAATCACAGATATAATTTTAGGAATTCTTATAGGATCATCAAGACTTAAATCATCTATTTGTCTATATAGCATCACTACAAGACAGTACATCTTCATGGATATGCAGAGATCTGCTCCAAAGGGGTGTGCTACTACTTAGTGATTGTCATATATGTTTAATAATAACAAGAAAGCATATTAATAGCAGTAATCTTTCCTAAAATGAGTCCCTCATAGCCTTGCTTAATGAGGGCGCACCTGTCACAGATTATATACTAATCCGAAGCAGGCATTTCAGGATGATCATTTGCTAGTTATTAGCTTGTCCTATTATGGCTCCTGACAATTTTTCTGTCTCTATCTTCCAAGCACAATGATTAGAACATGTGTCCCAATGCCCAGTTTGTGTGGTACCTTGAATCGAACCTCGGGCATCTTGTGTGCTAGGCAAATGCTCTACCAACTGAACTGTATTTCAAATCCATCTTTGCAGTCTCTGAATAAAATTTTAGGCATAAATGCAAAGAATTTAGTTACATGGGAATGTTGGTGAAATTGCAATAAAAAATAAATCCTCTTTCGGAGCAACATGTGAAGAGACTATGTGCTCACCCATTGTAATTTCATGATTATGGTCATTGTTGCTACAGCTCTGCTAAATGACTCACCAGTGTCTAGTGTGTTGAAGTTTTATCTCCATTTTAGTTCAAAGATAGGACTATGATGAAGTGATTTGGCCATGACAGCTTCCCTTATTCAAATAGTCTGTTTATTGATGTATGCATTTTTACTACATTATTATAAAGTAATTATAATTAATAGGTAGCGTCTATAAGGAAGAGGTGGGTTAATTCTAGCATAATCTGGAAGCGCATGCCTTAGTTCTTTTCCCTCTCCTCATATGTCTGATACCTGGATACAAGGCGCAATGCAGCTAGCTCCATCATAAGTTCAGGCCATCTCATCCCTCCTCATAATGGGCAAAAGTGTCACAGACAATCAGCCTTGTGCAGAAACTTTTGAAGTTGTAAGATGAAAGTTGTTTTCTTTTCTTTCTTTAAGTTTCTTTTTTTCTAATATTCTGTCAAATGTGACAAAATGTGATTATCAAAAGCATATATTATGGTTATTCCCCCAAAGAGAAAATGCAAAAGAAGCCCTGTTTTGGTAGTGTAGATTGCTTTCTTTACAGCAGACCTGGAGCAATTAACTTCATACCTACAAAGACTTTTAGACTCTGTACATCATCCTCAAACTCAAACAGCTGAATTTCAGAGACAAAGAGAAGGAATAGATGTTTCAGCTCAGGCTGTTTTTACAGTATGCTTTTTCTGACTGATAAACACATTTCTTTCATTTCAACTAGGTTTTTTTAAAAAAAAAAAAAAAAAAAAAAAAAGGTTGAAAGATATTTAAGGATAGTTATTCAACAGTTTCTTTTTTCTTTAAAGATTTATTTATTTATTATATGTAAGTACACTGTTGCTGGCTTCAGACACACCAGAAGAGGGCATCAGATCTCTTTACAGATGGTTGTGAGCCACCGTGTGGTTCCTGGGATTTGAACTCATGACCTCTGGAAGAGCAGTCTGTGCTCTTACCCACTGAGCCATCTCACCTTGAAAAATGATAAATACAAATGTACAAAGTTTAGGCTTCTTATGAAATACTAGAAATCACTAATGTATTAAAGGAGAAAACTAGGCACCTTCAATAATAGACTGATATAAAACCAATAAGATGTGTTGAAAGCATGCTATTCACTATGAGGGTGAGTTAAGACTTCTAGTTGTGGTCTGTGAGGCAAGTATCTCCTATTTCTGCCTGATAGTTATGGGTAATTTCAACACAAAGAGATGAAATAAAGAGCATTGGAGGAGTATTTAGTAAACCTAGACAAAGAAAGAAGAAATCAAACTCTATTAATATCATTGAGACGATTAATAAATTTCTGATCATAAATATAAAAATATTGTGATTTATATTACTTAAGTTCCTAAATTACATTATCAAGGAAATCAAAGTGACAAGAGATTTTAATTTCAGGAGTGTGTGAGAAAGTATTTGAATGTGGAGTGAGAGCTGGCATAATCAGATCTAGAAAGGTCTTTATTTATCAGCATTGTACAGACTACTACACCAAGAAATAATGAAAACAGGGTAATAATTAATGCCTGATAGTCAGGATTTTTTATTAGTCAGTTTATTAGTAACAAAATCCTCACTAAACTTGGTAGAAGTGAATACTGTACCTTTTAAATCTGTTCAGTGAACAATAAAGGTTGACAAATAATGAAGTTGTTGTTAAGACATAGGAAAGCCAAGGGTCACTAGTGTTCTGAGCTTCAGGAAAGGGCAGAGTCGGAAGAAGGAGGGAAGCCCTTAGAGTATTGAGAGTTTATATAATTTTTCATGAAAGAGAATTTTTCCCTAAAACTCAATTCTTGTCTGTTGATTTTTTCAAGTGATATTCGGTTTTATAATGATTTTGGTATTTTGCTTTTAGTTTTGTTGTTAATGACATGTAGATGAGTGATCACTGATACATACATACTTACATACAATATGTTTGTGAAACCCTAACTAACATATGGTTTAATTTTGTTAATAAGACTCAACTAACATTGTTTAGTCAGTAAAACTCAGTTAGTTATGAATACAATAGTAAAAAAGGAAGTGCCAAAGAACTGGGATGGGGGAGGTTCCTAGGAGTCAATGCTTTGACCTTAGCTGAGAAGCATAACAGCTGTTGCTTTTCTGTGGAATCCGCTCCCCAACTGGGATGCCTTGTCTGGCCTTAGTGGGAATGGATGTACCTAAACCTGCAGGGACTTGATGCACATGGGAAGGGGGATACCAGGGTTAGGGAGTTTGGGGAGTGGTTGGAGGCACCCTCTCAGAGTAGAACAGGATGGGGATGGACTCTGTGAGGAGGTGACTGGAAGGAGGAAATCAATCATGATGTAAAATGAGTAAATAAACAAATTAATGGAAAAACAAAAAATACTTGATATCCTGGAAAAGGCTAGACTCAATTTCCAAGTAACATTTTATTTTCTTCTATAGTATTTTGGTGAGAGTAAAACTGCTCAAGGAGTCATCAAGCATCATCCCTTTACCAGTGCATTTTATGCTCCAGAATCTGATATTATATATGTAAGGTAAAGGGGCAAAGCTAGGTTAAAGATGTGAATCTAGGGATTTCAATAAGGTAGATAATTACTCAATAGGCCTTCAAGCCCAGTTGTGGTGCCTCTGTTTGTCAGGGCAAATGGTGTAGTATGTTAATGAAGTTGATGGACATCCACACAAACCTTCTGTTGTATTAGTAAGAAAGGAAGGAAGTGGAGATTAAATAGACATCCAAGAATGTCTCTTTCTGTTCTCTGATTCCTTGAGATGTTAGGTTCTGCATAATGTTTTTGGACCTAACTAAGCCTGTGAGACTCTACTGATACAGGAATGAACTTACACACCAGTAGTGTAAGTACACACCAGTCACAGTTTTCCTCATAATTATAGCACATAAACAAGCCCTTGGCTGTAATGGAACAACCCACAGAATGCTTGTGTGATCATGACAGCAGAATCTTTCCTTATAACAAAGTTTCCCTTTTCATAGAAATAAACAGTATGTGGAAAGAACAAGTAAGTTAATGTCAGAAATCAGTTAATTGAGTTCTTTACGTTTTATATTGTTTATATTAGATGCAAAGGACTCTCACATTTTAAAATAGCAGCAACTCAATTTCATGGTCTTCTGCCTAAGTGACTTGGAGTTATATACTAACTGCTGAAAGTTTGATTATTTTAATGATTGGAAGTCTACCGAAACTTGAGTACGGTTTTGTAATTTTTCTAAACAATATATTTGTTCCAGGGTGAGGACTCTAATCTGAGTATTAAATTTTAAATTTGCACTTCAGAACTAATGTGCAGGCCACAGACAAGATGTCCTCAGCAAGAAAACTAATGGGCTATTAAAGTTGTGTATATAATTTATGACTAGTAAATCGGGTGTAGAATAAAGTTATAGCAGGACTTAAACACGACTATTAGATAAACTGTGGCTATCTGTAAAGCTAATCTAGCTGCTTATTTAAGTACTTGCTAAAATAAGTTTAGCTCACTGACAAAATTTTTATTCATTTGTATGTTCTATGTTGTAGGTTGCCTGGCAGTGATAATTAGACCACTAAAAGTACCAGATAGCTTTTTAAATTTGAGTAATGCTGCATATTATTTGTTTATGAGAATGATTTGTCAGTGTTGTATGATATAAAGAGTAAAATTAAAAAGGAACACGCCCTGTTTTATGTTCTTTTATTGACATGTATACATCAGACATGATTAGAACTTTTTTTCTACCTAAGGTCTATAAATTATATTCTGAAAGTTATATAGTGTTAAAAGTTAATTTTTCATCCAAAGGAGTTGCAAGCCCTTCAGCTTCTTGGGTCCTTTCTCTATGCCCCAGTGTAGGGGAATGCTAGGGCCAGTAAGCAGGAGAGGGTGGAATGGTGAGCAGGAGGAGGGAGGAGGGAACAGGGGTTTGTCTTTGTTTTTTTATTTTATTTTATTTTATTTTTATTTATTTTTTTGGAGGGGAACCTGGGAAAGCAGATATTGTATGACATGTAAAAAAATGCACACACAGTTAATTTATATTTTAAATCTTTATCAATACACAAAAACAAAGCCATAAATAAGTTAATTTTTACTTATAAGAGTATAACATATTTTACAACTGATAATAATGATGTTGATTACCTTGATTGAGCTCCCAGGGATTAAACTGCCAACCAATGAGTACACATGGAGGGACGCATGGCTCCAGCTGCATATGTAGCTGAAGATGGCCTTGTGGGTCATCAGTGGGAGGAGAGGGAGGCCCTTGGTCCTGTGAAGGCTCTGTGCTCCAGTGTAGGGGAATGCCAGGGCCAGGATGCAGGAATGGGTGGGTTGGTGAGCAGAGGGAAGGGGAAGGGGGATAGGGGGTTTTTGGAGGGGAAACCAGGAAAGGGGATAACATTTGAAATAATAAATAAAGAAAATATCTAATTAAAAAAAGAAAAAAATAGTTTCGTATACCCTAAATACTTTACTGAAACTTACTTGTTCTTTGACTTAATTTTCATACAGAGTTTGGTAAATATTATTGAAGCTGTATCACATGCATACACATCAGGAGTTGTGTAAGTATATGCATATCCTGCTTTTATTAAAAATAACCAGAAGAAAATAGGAACTGATGACTGATTTTGATCTTTCACTCCTATAATGAACAGCAAATAATTCAAATGGACTTCCTGCTGAGCATAATTAGTAGATCTGCAAAGATATAATGAATTGTTCTTCCTATGAGAAACTGAAGAA
Organism: Mastomys coucha; assembly: GCF_008632895.1. Classification (NCBI taxonomy): domain Eukaryota; kingdom Metazoa; phylum Chordata; class Mammalia; order Rodentia; family Muridae; genus Mastomys; species Mastomys coucha. Next base: position 40,357,957 of record NW_022196910.1, read on the forward strand.
ATTATTTGATTCTCATAAGGATGAGGCCAAGGGAGTACAGTTTGGGATCTGGAACATTCCTACCTCCCCAGAGAGTTTGATGGTTCATCACAATGACTGAGAAGCTGGACTCTATGGTTAACCAATTATTGTCCCCTATGCTCTGAGGAAAGAGGTTTGATACTGAAAATTCTTGGTTTCTACCCTGCTGTCCTAAAGCTACTTACAGTGATAGCTGAGGTCAACTGAAAGCACATTGCTGAATATAAATGTAAATAAACAATTTCCAATAATCTCAATTTCTCAAAATAAAGGCTTCCTATAGAGCATACAGTTAATAGGATAAGTTTATGTCAGGGTCAAACTGACTGAATTTAGAAATTTGGAAAAAGCATGTTAATGGAAATGTATTAATGTATAACCTTTACTTAAAGAAGGCATAGGAAGTCTCTGTCACGAGCCAGGAAGGTGGACTGGTCAGTTCCAGGAACAGGATAGCAGTCAGCTATTAAGAAGATAGCATTGCCCAGAATAAGGAACAGGACAGCGGTCAGTCATTAAGAAGATAGCATTGACCAAACTACATCCCTCTAGACAATGAGTGAGCAGAGTGACTTCCTTGTGACCTGACTCAGCTAGGTAATTGGTTCTTTTGGAATTTTCCATTGTTCTCTTGTTATGTTTCCTTGGTAACCCTTTCACCCCCATAGTTTGTGGTTTTTCCCTTTAAATACCCCCTTACTCCTCGTGCTCGAACCCCTCTGTCCTGCCAGGCTACGAGTTCGACCCCAGATTTGGAATAAACCTCATGTGATTGTAGCAAGATCGGTCTCTCGTGAGTTATTGGGTGGTTTGTTATCCTGAGACTTGAGTGAGGGTCTCCCCAGCTATGGGGGTCTTCCAAAACAAAATCCTCTTTGGAGGAGAGTCCATCAGTATAAAGATTCAACAGTGTCCCTAAGTATTTCTCCTAACACTCAATCAAAAGTGACTTAGAGTGTTACAGATAAATCCACTTAATAAAATTACATGAAAGAATATAATATAGAAACATAGAAATGTTACTCAAATGCTATGAATGGCAGAAGAAATTTTCCATGATTATTTCAAGCATTAAAATATTGAGAGTAGGGGCTGGCGAAATGGCTCAGCGGGTAAGAGCACTGACTGCTCTTCCGAAGGTCCTGAGTTCGGATCCCAGCAACCACATGGTGGCTCACAACCACCTGTAATGACATCTGACGCCCTCTTCTGGTATCTGGAGACAGCTGCAGTGAATTGGGCTGGAGCGAGCAGGGCTGGAGCAAGTGGGCCCACAGAGGTCCTGAGTTCAGTTCCCAGCAGTCACACACATGATGGCTCACGGCTACAGTGTACTCATACACATAAAATAAATAAAATAAATCTTAAAAAAATTGAGAGTAGAAATAAAGTCAAAATAAAAAATGTGAGCTAAATAAAAGCCAAAATTATGACTTCAGTAGACATGATAAGAATACAAGAAATACAATTAAAGCAAAACTTAAGGTGATATGCATAATTTTAAAAAGAGAGTTAAATCTGAAAACAGAAATGAAGTCAGCATAAAAGAAAAGATGAGGAGAAAAAAATTGTCAGAGTGTCTGCAGAGACCCTGAGAATAAACAGAGAATATGCACTAGCAATGTTCTTCTGGACATTTCTAAAACACAAAGAGGAGAGAGTATAGTGCAGATGGAGTTTGGCAGAATTTACAAAGACAGAATTTTATTAATACATTTTAAACTTCATCCCAGATTGGCTTATTTGCTGTGAAGTTTAACAAAACTCTTTCTCCAAATTTTGCATTTATGCTTTGACATTTTTATAGAAAATAATGAGTTAATGACATTAATCCAAACAATTATCAAGTAATACAAGTTAGTAATAGATTAAGTAACTAGGTTTGATATATTCATGCTTCACATAAAATTAACTTAAACTTTTAAATTTTACAATTTGTGTTTTTAGCAAAATTAATTTACTCACTTTCAAGTTCATATTTTTTCTATTATGCCATTATATTATGTCATTAATGACAAAATCAGAACATTGCTATTATAATTTTACTCTCAAAATTACTTTGAATCTAAGTTTTCTAGTATTTTCATAATTAATGAAATCATTTAATCACTTAGACAGTCATCTTGGGATATACTTAATATAATAACAGAGCGGTTGTCTGAAAGTTCAAATCAGAGAACTATCTTCATGCCTGAATAGCATCCATCAAATAGCACCCTACTCAAGATCAATTGGAACTTGCACAACGGGGTGCTTATAAAATGTTAACACTTAAAATAATACCCATTCTTTTTGTTGTTTTTGTTGTTAGAAATTACATCCTTTTTACTGTAACTTGACTATTATTTGTATCATACTGTGGTGTTTATTCATTTATTTCTCTATTGTTAATAACACAGTAACATAGAGAAACTAAATTTGGGGACAGTTATGAGCAGAGATAAGAAGGTCAAGGCATTGCACATAATGATGGTCTTGCTAGCAGACTCCTGTGTTGGTTCAGAGAATCATATGGCATGAGACAGTGTTTTTTCTCTATTAGTCTCATTCTCCTCCATTTCATACAAAACTACCAGGACACAGCCATAGAGCCTCCACCTTAGTAGTTTGTCTTCTCTCAACACTTTCCCCAAGCCACACATTCAAATAGCATAGATGAGATTTACAACTGTTAATGGATGATCATGGTAGGCCTTTCAAAATGAAACATATAAACAGTTGGAGATACACTTGAAACATAAACAAATAATAGCATGGTAGATTTTACTCAGAACTAAAACTGTGAATAAAGGTAAGGAGGAAAGGGGTACGTTTTGAAATACCTTTGCTTTTTGATAATCAAAATGTTGTTAGAGTACAAGGAACTATGTGATCTTTTGAGAGTTAATGGGCAGAAAGAAAGTTACAATTCAGAGGCTATACCTGTATAAAATATACAACTAAAGCCTTGCTTGGATGCTATTGATTAACAAAGTAGACAAGTTCTCTTCTCTTAGTTACAGATAACAAAACTTACAGTTAGAAGAGAAAATAAAGACTTGACTCACAAGTTCATGGAAGTGAGAGGAAGACACTATGTAACTTTACTAATTCTCAGTCTTTCATCTTTGCTCAAATTCCTCTCATGTTTTCCATATATTGAAATTTCCCAAGAATTTTAGGATGCAAGTTGACAGAGAATACATCTGAATGTAGAATTATAATAAACTATAGGCACATTAGTGTAAAATAAATTTCATAAATTCATTTAGTTTTAAAATTCTGTCATATAATTACAGGTCTTTTTATTTTTCCTTTGATCTTGTGTCTGTCTTGATGATCTAGTGATATATTTCATCCAATGTTTATACTTTAAAATTCTACTATTCCATCTTCTTCAAACTAAGAAACTTGTTAGACCATGGTTATGAGCGTGTGAGTATGTGTGTATATACCATTAATAGATCTTTATTTTGAAATAATAATGTACAAATGTATCTTATATAATCAAATTTTCATAATGGAGCAATGCTCTAATATAGATATAATATACTAAAATGCACGCACAAGAATATTAAATGTTAGGAAGAGTAATAATTATACTGACATAATTTATGCATGCTCACCTGAATAGTAATGTATTTGAATTAGATAACTTTTAAATTGCATAGGACTGTTAAAGTGTAGGTTGCTTCTAAGTGCTAGTGTTAAGCACATTTACACTAATGGCAAATTTAAAAGTATGTGTATTTCAGTCAACCATCGAACTGAGCCTGGGGATCCCAATGGAAGAGCTAGGGGAAGGACTGAAGGAGCTAAAGGGAATTGCAACTCCATAGGAAGAACAATATCAACTAACGGGACCACCCGGAGCTCCCAGGGACTAAAACACCAACCAAAGAGTCTAAAGGAAGGAGCCAAAACTCCAAATACATATATAGCAGAGGATGACCTTATCTGGCATCAATGGGAGAGGAGGGAGGCTTAACGCTCCAGCATAGGATGATGTTAGAGGGGTGAGGCAGGAGTGGGTGAATAGGTGGAGGAGCACCCTCATAGAGTCAAAGGAGAAGGGAAAGAGGGGCAATTAGATGGGGGAGGGGATTAGAGAGGCGTAACAGGGAAGGAGGATATCATTTGAAATGTAAATGAATAAAATGATTTAAAAATGTGTATTATTTATTTATTTACTTATTTATTTCATTCAAGAAAGCTTCTGTATCAAAACATCAACAACTAGCTAGTATAGGTTATTTTAGACTTCACATTTTTGTGTATTTTATTAAATAGTCCACGTCTTTCATCTTTGTTATCTGATTTTCACTGTGACACTTGTGTTTAAAAATTATTATTGCACATTAATATAGAATTAATAAGGTCAGTAAAACTTATATTATCCTTTACAGAACTTTATGGTAAATCACTCTTACTTTTCTTGATGAAATTAATAATCTTTGAATGTCAAACTAGGAAACATGTCCTTTATTTTATAGGCAACAGGGAATTCTCCTGCTGAGCAGGAGCATTATCAAAACTATGATCTGCTTTTTACTGTCTGGCACTTGGGTTCAAAGAGTCTTTCCTTTCAGAAGAGGCAGGATAGAAGGGGTCAGATGGCTGTCATGTTGCCGTCTATGAAGTAATGATGTCTTTGGGTGGTAGTGGTGATGCCGCTTCCGATATTTATCTCTCTACTAGAGAACATCTGTGCGCCCCAGTAGGATGCCATATGGGAGGTTGGATTTGGTGGCTCGGTGCAAAATTTGCTAATAGAAAATAATTTGTATGACTTGAAACTATTGTACCCAAGTGTCTTCCCTTTTTTCCTGTTCTCTTCTAAAGAGCACAGCACCAACCCTAATTGGCTTTTGGGAGTAATGAAGGGAATTCATCTTTAAATTTTTAGAGGTTTATGAATTTATGCCCAAATGATGAAGGCATTTATTGTCCCAGAAATATTCAGTCTCCATGATCATTTTTCCTCCATCTGTCCAAATATTCACAACATGACGAATGTCTTTCATCACATTCAAACTGTCTTGTTCTTTGCTTTAATATTTTGCTAAATAGATTCCTCCAAGATAAGGTTTTTCTCACAATTTGTCATTTTTATTTGTCTTTGAAATATCAGGATTATAAGTCTTAACATTCAGGATTTTAGCCTTCATATTTTAGTACTTTGATATTGTCTTAAATTGCGATAAAAATATTTTTTCCAATGTTATTGGTAGAAAGAGGAATGTGTTTGTGTTTAATTTTACAGTATGTAATACCAGGTATTTGTGTGGATTTTGTGATGTTTGTACTTCAATTAGTAAAATCACTTAATAGATATTCCTTAGCTGATAAATTGCATGCAGTAGTCACTAGTCTGAATTTTAAGTAATTTTTTGGGAGAAAGGCCACTTAGCTAATTTTTGGGGAGAAATACTACATAACTATTTGTTTAAAATTGCATTGCTAAATGTTCATATACAGCCCCTATTTCATTGAGCTGCTGTTATGTTCCAAACTTCACACATATGGTACACCATTTCGCTTTGGTTTCCAAATTCTATGTAGGTGTCCTAGAGAAAAGGGTTCTGATCTTTATTGATCTATCAGTTCAGATTATCAAAAGACCCATACCCATGCATCCCCCACTCAGACATAGTGGCTCAATAAAAATTTGATAATTTTCCTTTTAGTTATAAACGACTTTGAATTTTCAAACCTGTTCCCAAAGACTAAGATCTCTTGTAATAACTTACATGTAAAACCTTTATGCTTGTATCGGCAGCATGTTCCTCCAGCACTATTATGAAGCCACACTGCTTGCCTATAGCCTCTAAACACAGACTTCTTCTGTTCCATGCCTTCTTTTTCCTTTCTCAGGGAAAGGAAACCTCCATTGTGTACCGCAGGTCCTTTTCTTATCATGTTCATGCCATATGGCTTCAATCTGAACTCTCTTTTCTTTTCTGTTCCTCTTCTTAAAAAGTCTCTGACTTCAGAAAACCAGGAACTAGTTTTATTCTGTACTCTGCCATGGCCCCTTAGAAGCAGGGGAATAGAACCTTGCCTATCTGATGAAGGCTGAGACGGGAACTAGTTTTTCAAGAACATTTCCTACCTCAAAAAAAAAAATGTACCAAAGAATATTAAGAAAAGCCCTACCTTTTTGTGGGAATGACACTGTGAGCTTGGGTAATTCTTCAGCTTTCTCTTCCTTCAGCCCCTAGACAGGTCTTCTGCGCATGTCCTGTGCTCTTTCAATGGGTTGGAGAGAGGCAGTTTCTCTGCCCTGTGGGAAACATTCTTTTCCCCACTTTTCCTTTAAAGTAAATTGCATTTTTTCTTCTTTTCCTTAGTGGGGTTTGCTTTTGCTGCTTTCCAAACTTTCATTTCCCTTCTAGTCAGTTTGTATAGGGAATGTTCTCCTCGGCCTTGTGCGTTAAATGCTGGTTCTTCAGCACACAGTAGAATTTAGAGAGATGCTTGAAATGTTAGCGTAAGGCCTGATTGAGGGAAGTACTTCACAGGGAGAGTGCATTTGAAAGGCATTTTGTCAACCCCGTTTTCTTCTTATTTCTGTTGTTTGTTTGTGGTCCACCGTAAGATGAACAACTTTGCTTCTCTATGTTCTTCTGCCTATGATGTATCACAACATGGGCCAGGAACTCCTGAGCCAACAGAGCTGCGGGAGGGACACCTAAAGATGTGCGAGCTAAGATGAACTATTCTTTCTCTTGTGCTCTTGGCTATTTGCTACCTTAATGGGTAGTCTGGCTAAAATGGAATCTCAATGTATTCCACCTTTTAAAATGGAGATTTTTGGTGGATTCACTTTTGTGTGCTTTTTGATTGTCCTACTTGATTTTTTTCCTTTCTGCCTAAGGTGTAGTTATCCACCTCAGTCAGGGATGATGTTTTCTAACTACCATGGTGAAGGTAGAGTCATGATAGATCCCAGAAGTAGGGGAAGAAGTAGCTGAAGACAGGAAGGACTGAAAACTCTGAAGATTTTCATGAATCAATTCTTACAGAATGTCAATTTAGAATTCTAAATTACTTATCAATAATACATAGTTTTATAAGCTACTTTTAGCAGATTCGCTAGCATCTTCTTACTATCATAGATAAGCTTCAAAGTAAAGCTGTCTTTGCTAAAGAATATCTCCAAGCAATATCATTTCATCACCACATTTTGTCTAATAATGAAGACCAGTTTTTCAATTTATTAAAAATTCATAAAACACTGTAATCAAAAGAATACACACACACACACACGATATGATATCCCTATGTAAGTAACCTACACACAACATACAAAGATCTAACTTCTTTGCTTGTACTGTTCTTCATAGTCATAGCTGAGCACCATTACAATCCCTATACACCAATTTTCCTCCTATGCAAAGTTCAATCATCTCAATATTGTAATGCATTAACTATTTTATTAAGTGTAATGAATGCATCCAAAATTGAAAGAAAGATAAGATTCCAAAGATAAGCAAGAAAACAGTGCATTTCCACAGTCTGTAACACAAACACAGCCCTCATAGGAGTAGCACTTTTAAAAACACAGCATAAAGGTGATAAACTGCTTGGGTTTTGAACAATCACTTTAATTATGCTTTGCAATTCTATCACTGAGTTTGGGAACATTTTCATAAAATGCTTCCCACAGGTATTTTCAGTCTTTCCATAAAGCACTTAGCATTATAATAAAACCATAGATTATTTTATATGTGGAAATTCTGGGTAGCTCAAACTGTAGGTTCCATAAATGCTGACAGGAAATGTAAATGTTATCATCAGATATTGTAAAACAAACAATTCAAAAATTCCAATCGCAATTTCAGTTTTGTTGAAAGATAAATACAAGAGCTCTATTTTAATTTCTACTTCAAAATTCAGTTTATATCATATATGATGCAATTTCACAGCTTAAAACTAGCTTACAAAGCTCTTTTATTCATTTAGGCTGACATTGGAATATTATACATTTGATGGCCAAAACATAGAATTATTTCTTATAGGGTGGAGGCTAGAAATCCAAGCAATTTTCTATATCCTTGTACGTGAGTTTGGGTATGTGAGTGTGTATGTGTGTGTGTGTGTGTGTGAGAGAGAGAGAGAGAGAGAGAGAGAGAGAGAGAGAGAGAGAGAGAGAGAGAGAGAGAGAGAGAGAGAGAGAGAGAGAGAGAGAGAGAGGGAAGGAAGGGGAGGAAGAGGAAGAAGGGTGGGGGGAGTGGGACAGAGATGAGGAGGGGAGAGGGAGGGAGAGGGAGACAGAGATAGAGACAGAGAATGAAAAACAGCCAGAGAGAAAGTGAGAAAGGAATAAAAGCAACCTTTCTGGTGTCCTGAAATTGCTTTTTCAGGAGTGCTATAAATAAAACCCCAGGAGAGAGGGAAAAACCTTCTTTATTGAGGACATGGTATGGCTACAGGTAAGTTTTCCATGCTTCAGTGGGTGGCCCCACCCTCCTGTCATTATGGGCAACACTAATTGAACTTAGTGTGTTATCTAAAAGAAAAAAGATGAAAAGTTGGCAATAGATTCTGTTGAAAGGACATGTGTGGGGGTTGGAGAAGGGAAATGAACTAAAAATATGATCATATTTCACTGCTTACATATATGAAATACTGAAAAATTAAAAATAAATAGCACCAATCCACTAAGAGTGAGTACTCTTCCATTACTTAATTGAACCCATATTACCTCCTTCCCAAAATTCCACTCCAAATACAAGTGCATTTTGAAATTGACAAAATGTACTCTTCCTTTCTCTTTATTGGTAAACCTTTGCTCAGCCTCCCATTGGCTTTCCAGGCTAATAGGGTTAGACTAAGATGCTCAATACTACCAATCAACCATGTGTCACTTCTTGTGTCTTCCTTTCCCAGAAATGAAAACACACAGGTATAGGCATGGAAAATGCATAGATACGCATTTATCACATTCAGGGCATAAATAATTTGTTAGTTTCTTGGTTTGTTTCAGCTGATTTCATTAAGTTTTACCTCATTTCATTCTCAGTGACTGTACTGGCTAGTTTTGTGTGTCAACTTGACACAGGCTGGAGTTATCACAGAAGGGAGCTTCAGTTGGGGAAGTGCCTCCATGAGGTCCAGCTGTGGGGCATTTTCTCAATTAGTGATCAAGGGGGAAGGGCCCCTTGTGGGTGGTGCCATCCCTGGGCTGGAGGTCTTGGGCTCTATAAGAGAGCAGGCTGAGTAAGTCCGCGGAAGCAAGCCAGTAAAGAACATCCCTCCATGTCCTCTGCATCAGCTCCTGCTTCCTGATCTGCTTGAGTTCCAGTCCTGACTTCCTCTGGTGATCAACAGCCATGTGGAAGTGTAAGCTCAATAAACCCTTTCCTCCCCAACTTGCTTCTTGGTCATGATGTTGTGCAGGAATAGAAACCCTGACTAAGACAGTGGCAATTCACACCTAAATTTAAAGGCAACCATTTAAGCAGTCTCAAGGCTGCTGAAACAAAGAGAGATCATACAAAGGACACATTTCCATTTTCAATAAATTATACTTTCTTATTTTATTCAAAGTGTGTCATGATTTAATTTCATTAATATATAACAGACTATGTTTTATTTCTTTATCTTAAAGATTTTGTAATTCTCCTACCTAGGTCAACTATCTGATAATTGGTATAGTAATTGAACTGGAGTAGCCATTTATAGACATTAGTCTCTTAAAGAAAATTAGTTACTTACTCATATAAGTTGAAGCATGGGGGTAGACAGAAATGCTACCGAATAAGAATCCTAGTAATCAAATTATTTAGGGATTGTGCTTTGTGGGTTTAGGTTAAAATCTTGGTTTTAGCAGAAAATTAAAAACTACCAAGAAAAAAAAGGTAATTTGGTAATTTCTAAAGTGAAATTATAAAGACAATTTTCAGCTAAGAACAAGGAAGCTGTTGACAAATCTTAAACTAATAAGACATGTGATGTCTCAGTCATATCATCTGGAAACAGAGCCAAGTGCTCATTTACCCCATAGTCATCAGATATAACCATGTTGTCAATCAGGTGTTGCAAAGATAAGGAGACATTCCTATGCAATAAACAAAAAGCCTGCCTCTATAAAGTTCTCTAACCTTGTGAGATAGTTAATAAAGAAAAAAGAAGCATACCATCAAAACATTGTGATTTTAAAAATTGAAAGAGAAGATTTTAAAGAAAAGAAACACACTGGCAGAAGCTACTCACAACTATAATCCAAGAACTCAGGAGGCAGAGGAAAGAATATCATGAGTATAAGTACAGTCTGGGCTACACAGCAAATCAGATACAGGCCTAGGGTGCATATCAAGACTTTGTCATAAAGAAAAATACAGACAGACACATAGATAGGTAGACCAATAGACAGGCATAGATAGGCAGATAGATAGACAAACAGATAGATGATAGATAGATGAGTGATAGCAACTTATGTCATCTCAAGCAGTGAAAACAGTCAAGAAGGAAGATAAAGCAGGGTAAGGAAAAGAAGCACAAAATTAGATAAGGTAAATGACAAACACCTTTCACATTAGTTGAAATACTAGCAGGGAGCTGAATAAAGTGATGAAGGAAGCCATCCATATTTCTGAGTGATGTGCCTTTCAGGCACAGAAAATAGAAAATGCCAAATCTCTGAAGAAAGTCCACAATTGGAAGGAGGAACAAAAAGACAGAAAAGATGGCTGGAAATCCAGTAGGAAGCAGAAGTGTGGGATGGATAAGCCTCAGCCACTATGCTTAGTGAGTGAACATTAGTAAAACCCACTGTAGTTCCTATTCGTTCATAACCAACATTGCTCTAATATTCCATGTGAAAACATCTTTTCTCTGCCAAATGTATTTAATGCTTAATTTTTTGGCTTAATACACCAAATGTTTTAAATCTGAATTAAAATGCATAATAATATATTATACTTGAAGTCTTTAATTTTTCATGAGCATAGGATGAAGTTTATCAAATGTAATAAATTTCTCCAAAGTGGTATAATGGAAAGAGAACAAAGTTTCCCTCCAGTAGAAGTGTGTGTATACATAAATTTATCTACTGATGTCATGTATATATCTAACACTATATCTATGTATTTCCAAAGAACAGAGAGAGAGACAGAGAGACAGAAGGAGAGGAGAGACATGAGAGAGAGGGAGAGGGAGAGGGAGAGGAAGAGGGAGAGGGAGAGGGAGGCAGAGGGAGCAAGGGAGAGAGAGAGAGAGAGAGAGAGAGAGAGAGAGAGAGAGAGAGAGAGAGAGAGAAGAGAAGAGAATATAAAACTTAATATTTGCCGGTCTCTCTGGGCTGGTGTCCTGAGCTGACCTTGGGTACAAGCTCTGCAGCCAGTCCCACAACACCCAGAAGAAGCTCCACTCCCAGGCGCTCTCACACTCTCAGGATCAGAGGTAAGGAGGACCCAACATCTGTCCCAACACCTGGAGTAACTGGGACCTGAGAGACCAGGCACACGGGAACACTGCCAGCAGAGTGGCTTGGGTTCCTTCCAGTCTCTCTGGGCTGGTGTCCTGAGCAGACCTTGGGTGCAAGCTCCTCAGCCTGGTCCACAACACCCAGAGGAAGCTGCTGCACTCCCAGGTGCTCTAACAAGCTCAGAGTCACAGGATCCCAGAATCACAGGGTCACAGAGACTGCCTGACTCTGAGGAGTTCTGATACAACCAGGATCACAAGAAGGACTGACTCCAGTCAGATTTAGAAAGGGCAGGTAGCACTAGAGATAACTAGATGACAGGGGGCAAGCGTAAGAAAATAAATAACACAAACCAAGGTTACTTGGCATCATCAGAACCCAATTCTCCCACCATAGCAAGTCCTGGACACACCATCACACCAGAAACTCAAGATTCAGATATAAAATCACTTATCATGATGATGATGCAGGACCTTAAGAAGGACATAAATAGCACCCTCAAAGAAATACAGGAGAACACAGGTAAAGAGCTAGAAGCTCTTAAAGAGGAAACACAAAAATCCCTTAAAGAACTACAGGAAAACACAATCAAACAGGTGAAAAAAAATGAGCAAAACCACCCAGAATCTAAAAATGGAAATAGAAACAATAAAGAAATCAGAAAGAGAGACAACCCTGGAGATACAAGATCTAGGAAAGAAGTCAGGAGTCATAGATGCACACATCACCAACAGAATACAAGATATAGAAGAGAGAATTTCAGGGGCAGAAGACACCATAGAAAACATTGACACAACTGTCAAAGAAAACGCAAAAAAGCAAAAAGCTCCTAACCCAAAACATCCAGGAAATCCAGGATGCACTGAGAAGACCAAACCTAAGGATAATAGGTATAGAAGAGAGTGAAGACTCCCAATGTAATGGGCCAGTAAATATCTTCAACAAAATTATAGAAGAAAACTTCCCTAACGTAAAGAAAGAGATGCCCATGAACATACAAGAAGACTACAGAACTCCAAATAGACTGGATCAGAAAAGAAATTCCTCCTGTCACATAATAATAAAAACTCCAAATGCACTAAACAAAGGAAGAATTTTAAAAGCAGTAAGGGAAAAAGGCAAGTAACATATAAAGGCAGGCCTATCAGAATTACACCAGACTTCTAACCAGAGACTATGAAAGCTAGAAGATCCTGGGCAGATGTCATACAGACCCTACAAGAACATAAATGCCAGCCCAGACTACTATACCCAGCAAAACTTTCAATTACCATAGATGGAGAAAACAAGACATTCCTTGACAAAACAAAATTTACACAGTATCTTTCCACAAATCCAGCCCTACAAAGGATAATAGGTGGAAAACATCATCATAAGGAGCAAAACTACACGTTAGAAGAAGCAAGAAAGTAATCTTTCAACAAATCCACACAAACCTAATTCCACATCTTACAACAAAAACAACAGGAAGTGACAATTACCTTTTCTTAATATCTTAATATGAAAATAGATATTGCCAACATATCCTAATCAATTGAAATCCAAAAATATGAGTAATTAGAAATTTGTTGATTGTCATCTATGATCTCTCTAATTTGGTAATTGGAGAAATAGATCCAACATTGTACAATCTATATGTACTTTCAGCTTGTTTGTGACAGTGTCTTGCTGTGTACAACATAAGCGTCTTGAAATCTTGCTTCTCCTATCTCAGCCTCTCTATTAGTAGTATTGTTTATTTCATGTTTTTACACTATATTATGGTTTCAGAACAGCTTATATATTTCAAAAGTATTTATATACCCAAAGGAGACATGGACAATTAACTTGGGAGGTGGCTTGTAGGAAAAAGAACAACAAAGAGTGAAACTGAATGCTTTGCTTGACATTTGTAGCTCTTGTATCAAGTTTGAAGAAGAGGACTTTACAAGTTACTCTTTCTCTGATATGAATGCTTTTCTAAATTATCATAGCCAATGAACCAGATTCTTACCCACACCTAATGTTTGTGCCACCCTCCAAGCAGAACCACTGTTCATTGAAACAGTTGGTGAATGACTTTATGGATAGACCATCTTAATACCTATACCATTTCTTAAATGAATGTAACCTGTTCTCTGTGAAACAGAATAAAGTCCGTCACTCAAGTCAAATAGTTTTGACCATAGCAGGAAGTCTGTATCCAAAAATCGTGCCTACAATTCATTCCTTGGCACAGCAGAACTGTCAACTCTCAGCTTAGCTATGATGGAGGTAAAATCCTTCGGTGGTTTGAGGTACAGCCTTATTACAATGAAATCCAACTTCTAAAAATTGTTTTTATTTTGGGCTTGTACCACAGTAATAGCCAAGAATTTAAACTGTACTAAATTTAAAACAAACAAAAAGACTTTATATATTTATGTTCATTTAAGAAAATACTAGTACTGATGTATTATTTTGAAATATACAGTTAATATGTTTGGAGTTATTTGAAATTTATACTGAGAAAAATGTATGTATTTTCAGTATTGCTGTAGACAAGCACCTACATAACAATGTTAAATTGATTGTTGTTTTCTGTCAAACAACTTTTATAGTACTCATTTTTATTGTTATAATATTTTATGAATGTTAAGGAATATGACAGAAAAGATATTGTAAGTATTGAAGAGGGGGTCTCTGGGAGGAGTTGAGGTATAAAAAGGAAACAAGAATGTGATTTAATTCTATTTACTTAAAATATGTTTTTAAATGTTAACAAATTCAGACAAATTGAAATCATGTATCTTTTCTCATCATAATGCAATAAAAGTTAAAAAAAAAAACCCTTAATATTCAAGGATACTTTGAAAGAAGATTTAACTCAGTTTTCAAACCCTAAGACTGTGGTAACTTGGCATTCCTTAAGGGCTGGAAAATACCCATTAGCAGAATGGATAGCACTTAGATATCACTTTGTAGAGTTGTGTTTCTCTCTTTGTGTGACCCACTTGACAGTTAAACTTGTAAGATGAGAATAGTCTTTGATACATTAAATAACATATAATACATAACTGTAAGACCACATTAACACTGATTGCATAAAGAATTTGAAATTCCTATATTAAATACTAAAATGAAAATTACATCAATTGATGCATTATTCTTTTATTACTGTAATAGATATTTAAAAAGAATGAGCCTTATCCTGGGCAATGTACATAATATAATTAATTGTAACACACTTGATATCTGAGGCATACATGTATTTTTTTCCAAATTTTTGAACCAATATTCACTTGATATGTAGAAACCCATTGAAAATTAAAATATTTATTCATGTTCCTAGATGGGCAATGGGTAAATCTAGACTGTCGTGTTGAGAATACAGAAAAAGTGATTATACTACAATATTATATTTACACAAAAGCATCAAAGACAAATAAAACAAAACAAATCCTCCAAGCAAACAAACAAATAAAACCAATGAAGCCCTTAAAACGAATCCTCCAAAGTTTGAGAACAGAACCCAGGAAGTGAGTCCAAATTTGAAACTTCTTTTTCCAGTATTTATAGAACACTCTATAAAGATTGCCTGGAAGGCTAACCACTGAAAACAAAGCCAACAGGAGAATGTAGAATCTATTCAGGAGGTGGAGATGTGGGAGCAAATCATAGAAAGATTAATTTTGATTATCAAAAAATTAAATTGCATAGTTATAGATAGATACAGGCAAATATTTTTCTTTGCAATAATCACTGATGGAATATTTGAATTCATGATGGAATAAGGTGATATAAAATTGTGAATATCTTGGTTAGCTCTCATAATGTCATATTGTATGTACATTTGCATGTACAATGTAAGGCCTTGCATTTAGCACAGCATATTTATTTACTAGTTGAGCACAAACCTTAGTGCTACTAAAACCCAGGAGGGATCACAGTCCATGACATGACTTTCACAAAGAACTCTGGAAAACTTATCTCATTGCTTCCTGTCCAGGCAATGTATGGGACATTCAGAGAGAGGATTGTGGCTGTGCAGACCTGGCTTGCAATGGAAAATAAAGGACAATCAATACAGATATTCAAAAAAAAATAATCAAAAGACTCCACTGAATACATATAGACCATATACCTTCTGTAGCCGGGCAGGACCAGAATGGAGGGATGTAGACACCAACCTACCTACAAAACTGTCGACCCAGAATTGTTCCAGTCTAAAAGAAATGGAGGGACAAAAATGGAGCATAAACTGCTGGAATGGTGACCAGTAACTAGTCCAATTTGAGATCAATGCCATGGCCAGGCACCAATCCCTGGCACTAGTACCGATGCTATGTTGTGCTTGCAAACCGGAGCATAGCATGACTTTCTTCTGAGAGGCTCTACAAGCAGATGACTGAGACTCAGAAACTCACAGCCAAGCATTGAACTAAGCTCAGAGACCCTGTGGAACAGTTAGTGGAAGGATCAAAGAAACTGAAAGTGATGGCATTCCCATAGGAAGACCAACAGTGTCAACTAACTTGGATGCCTGGGAGCACCCAGCGACTGAGCCACCAACCAGAGTCTACACGGGCTGATCCGAGGCCCCAGACACATATGTAGTGGTGATAGAGGATGCACCTAATCATATAGATTTGATGCCCAGTGTGGGAGGATAGGGGGTGGGGGGCACCTTCTCAGAGGCAAATTGGAGTTGGATGTGGGGGCAAGAACTCTTTGAGGGGGACATCATTTGGGAAGTAAAGAAACAAAATAATTAATTAATAAAAAAGAGAGATTTATTTGAAAGACTGAAGCATAGTTCAAAAACACATACTGGAATGAATGTCAATATACTCCTAAGAAGTAGAATGGAAAAAATTTTGCATTTAAGAAATATATGTAACAGTATATTGGCATCATCTTTAGATAGGTGTCAAAATGAGAGAAACCGTGGATGATTTAGGTATTTAATTTTTTTCCCACTTGATCAAAGAGATGATTACAATAGGCATCAAAACAATTGTTTTTCTATAAATGAGATGTGATCAAGAGTTGGCAGTGTTTTAAACAAAGACAGGAAACTCTATGAAAAATTAGCAAATGCAGCAAGCTAGATACTGGCATGCAAAAAATCACATAAGCTTTGCATCAAGCTACCAATAAATTATCCCTTTAATAATATGTGAAAGGGAGTGGTGAAATTAATAGTTCACCACAGAAGTCGCCTAACAGTACAGGGTATGACAACCCAGAGAAAGAAAACCAAGAGTATCTGTCTTCTTTGAACAAGGCATTTTAGAAACACAGTGAACTTCATTAATCTTTCACAAAATTATTATTTGTAAGCTCTCATAATTTACTGATATACAAAAATCTTTGATTATAGACACAAAAATAGCAAATACTATTCATTTTTATGCTCACAGGAAGAACAACAACATTTATTTGGGATTTGCAAACAAATCAATATTATAACAAATCATTGTTTTAAAATAGGTAATCTTACTAATTATTCAATAGCTTTGGATCTCAATTTTATGAGCTATGCAATTGCCATTTTGCTGACATTTTCACAGAGATACTCAGAAATCAATATGAACATGTAAGAATTGTTTCACCTTGGACCCTTAAAATGTGTAAGGCATAATAGCAATTTAAAGCAGATAGATTTATTTTTTTTTTGCTAGTTTTTCAGAGATAAGTCTTTCTGTATTGGTATTCAAGTGTCTGATGACATGAAGAAGGACCCTATACACATTGCTTAATCTTTTTTCATGTGCTAATTACAGGTGACTAGAGACTCTCTAAATATAACCATAACCATTTTGACTCATTTTCATCTTGCTTGTCTAGATGTTCAGTTTTTATCTCCAGGTTCCACATCTGCATCTGGGCTGAAATTTTACAGATACTATTCTTGTCCTTTTTCTTTGAACAATACAGAAAGTAACAACTTAGACAGAAAACACATTGTGTTAGTTATAAAAATCTGGAGATGTTAGTTTATGGCTTTTGAGAGAAACTTCTTTATCCCATGTATTATTTAATTTTGTATTTTACTTAAACATAAAACAATATGTTTTCTTTTGGTCAGTCACATATAGTTAGTGTACTTTGGCCCTTTTCCTCCTCTTCTCCCGCTATCCCTTGCCCTGCCCAGTTAAAGCTCCCACCCTGCACTCATTTTTGTTTTTGTTTTTGTTTGTTTGTCCATTTGTTTTATTATCGCTCTTTTTAGAGTTCTTTCTTCTAACTTCATTCATAGTCCCTTTCTACTTTCTTGATTTCTGTAATTACTTCAGGTTATGTACACACATATAAAGTTTAAAGCAAGGATTCCCAAATAAGAGAGAGACTATGGCCTTTGTCTTTCTGGATCTGAGTTAACCCACTGAGTGTAATCATTTACCTTCAACTTTCATGATTTCATTTTAAGTATGTAGAAGTATGTGCATAATTTATATGTAAACACTGTGTCGTGTTACCTAAGTGACGTGATCTCCCGTTAACTTGAATCTGTTGAGTTTTAGGAGCCTACCTTCCACAGAAACATAGAGACTTGGAGACAGCACAGGAAAGGTTCTTCTTCCATTAGCTCCTCTTTCACTCCTGCCTAATTGCTTCTGTTCTGGGCAATTGATGGAAAAGATGATGTTGTCCTTCATTAGGCAACATGCCACTTCTGCCTACATTTGTAATTTCAACAATGGTAACAAGAGAGCCATATGTCTCATGAAATGATCCTCCAACAATTGAAGCAAAGTCCTCCCACTGAACTCAACTCTCTCTATTTTATGATGGATTGGATGATTAGTAAATTAACACTTTTGGATTTTTAGGAATTTAACAATCTGGAATAGAGAAGATAAGTTTCAGAAGTAAAGAAAGGAAGCAACCATAAAATTTCTAACATAGAAAAATTCCACACCAATATAACATAAATAGACATAAATAGGATAATGTAACTAGTAAGCAAAAACCAAAGCAAATAGTAATGAGGCTCCTTTTGGGAAGATAACATATCTCATATATATTGCATACATGTTGCACTCATACACACACACACACACACACACACACACACACACACACATACACACACACACCAGGAATGATTGCATTTTCATCCTTTTAATCATCTCTCGATGTGCCTCTCATGGGCCAACTAAATTTCCTTCAAATATGCTTCCCTAGAAGCTTTAGAACTTTCTAAGTAAAAGCAATAATAGTTAAGATTACAGTGACGCTTTTCATGTTACAATTGCAAAGAAATAGAGAAGTTTTAAGCACATACTTATCATGTTTTCAGTTGAGAACGTCAAGAAAAGACTATTAACATAAAATAGATTTTTTTTGCCTTAAAATGCCTGTAATAATTCATAGAACTGGTGACAAAATTGTAAGTAAGGAATTTTGATTTATATATTTAGGAAGATTCACTGTGACAAGAAAAAATTCATGAATTCTGAAAACATTTGCAAAGCACCATCCCTCAGAGCTAGTCTCCCAGTTTATGGACAAAGTTGAAGAGGGTTGATCATGATAGCTTAATAATAGGAACAAAGAATGGCCAGAGGTAAATGGCCAGGCAATGAAATGAACTCTTTTCTTACATGCACATAATTTTGAGACTAAAAAGGAATAGATGTAATATCTCAATTAACCATAGTTGTCTTCATGCATCTGGATTCCCATTAATGTAAATTAAATGAAGTCAGAGTTGTAAGTAATTTTAGAATAGTTAAAAAGTCCATGCCAATAATTTAAAAAAAATCTAAAAAAAAAATATGTTTCAAGAAGGTGTCTTTGTTAGGATTTCCATTGCTGTAAAGAGACACCATGATCGAGGTAACTCTTGTAAAGGACAATATTTAATTGGGGCTGGCTTACAGGTACATTGTGTTGGGAGGCATGGCAGTGTTCTGGTAGTCATGGCACTGGAGGAAGTGAGAGTTTTGCATCTTACTCTAAAGTCAAACAGGGGAAGACTGACTCTTCTACACTGGGCAGAAATTCATAGACTACCTCAATTGCTACACATTTTCTCCAACAAGACCAGACCTCATAATAGTACCACTCCCTATGAGCCAAGCATATTCAAACCACCACAACATCAAGATCAAGTAATTGAGGGAAACTTAGTATAGGCATTTAATTATCTAGTTATTTGTATATACCCTAGAACATGGAAAAAGCCAAATGTTAGTTTTGATTATTTTATGCTTTTCTGTTGAATAAATAGTGAAATATTTTCATTTCTCCATTTTCAGTGTCTTTTATTTTGTATTTATTTTTCCTGTTATTTTTTCTTTCTTTTATTGAAAATAAATTTTCTTTAGAACAATATGTTATGAGGCAGGCAGATTTCTGAGTTCAAGGCTATCCTGGTCTAGACAGCCTGGACAATACAGAGAAATCTTATCTCAAAAACAAACAAAAACAAAGAAACAAAGAAACAAACAAAAAGAAAATATGTTCTGATTCTGGTTTCCCCTCCATCAAACCTCCTTGCTTCCTCCCAGATTCACAACTCCTATCCAGATTCACAACTTTTCTGTTGCCAGTTTATTCATCATATCCAGAACCTGGAAACAACCTTGATAACTCCAAAAAGAACAGATAAAGAGAATGTAGTACATTTGCACAATGGAGCATTACTCAGCTGTTAAAAAAAATGACATTATGATATTTGCAGGCAAATGAATGCAACTAGAAAAAAGTAATTCTGAGTGAGGAAACAGACTCAGAGAGACAAATATGGTATGTATGCAATTATAGTCATATATTAGTTGCTAAGTGAATGAAATTCAAGCTACAATCCACATACCCAGAGAAACAGATATGTAAGAAACAGGGCTCTAGGGGACAC
The DNA here is from genome assembly GCF_008632895.1 of Mastomys coucha. Taxonomy (NCBI): domain Eukaryota; kingdom Metazoa; phylum Chordata; class Mammalia; order Rodentia; family Muridae; genus Mastomys; species Mastomys coucha. The sequence continues at coordinate 40,378,212 of NW_022196910.1, forward strand.
ACATGGAGCTCCATGGAAAGAGGAAATACGATTTTGTGGGTGGGCTGAGAGCAGGTGGGATGGAAGTGATCTCCCTTAGAGATCAAGAAACCCACAGGAAAAGGGAGAAAAGATTGTTGGAATTGGAGGGGATACAAGATACCAGGAGATCATAGCTCACTGAATCAACTAAGCAGGTCTCATATGGGCTGAAGAGACTGATGTAGCAACTACAGTGTCTGCATGGATCTGATCTGAACCCTCTGCATATATGTTATGGCTCTTAGCTTGGTGCTTTTTGGGGAAGTCTTAAAAGTGACAGTGTGTATGTCTCTGACTTTTTTACCTGTTCAACAAGAATCTTTTCCTCCTTTTGGACTGTTGTCCAGCCTCAAGTTTATATATATAAACATTAGTCTTATTGACAGTGACAGGCTGTCTAGATTATGGTCAGGTAGGAGAAAGGGATATGCAAGATAAAAGAAAATGGTTTGCAAGTAAGGAAGTGCACCAAAGGTAAAAGACCAAACTAAACCAACCAACCAACCAAACAAACAAAAACAACAAAACCCATTGAACCGAAAATTTGAATTATCTATTACTGTGTAACAATAGAGAATGGTATGATTTAAATTTGCTTACTCAATTAGATTATCAGCATCTTATAGTATGGTCTAGAACACAAGACTGCTTGAATACCAACATCTGTGAGCAGCTCTGGAATGAAAGCTTAATTATACCCATCAGCTTTGTGCCACAGTTGTACCAGTGTATCTTGTAGGCCAGTCACGTTGTAGACTGAAGGGTTGTAGCTTGATTGGTTTTTCCTTTTCCTCTTTGGTAGTGTTGAGGGAACCTTCCACTACCATGTGCCTAAGCCCACAGTTGAGAAGTCTTGAGTAGGCACCAGCTTGATCTTTCTGTGTTCAATCATTTGTGTAGTTGTCCTCAGCCACAGAGCCTTACTGTCAGCTTGTGAAAGAAAATAATAGCCTTGGTAATAGCATGTGTTGTTTGGAATTTTCCATGGTTTCTTCCTTTTCAAGATTATAAAAAACAGTAAGGACAGATGAGCTATCCAACTGTCTTCAGGTGTGCAGACAGCTCCAGGGTTCCAGTTGACAGGGGTGTCTAGCTACTCTACCATGGGATATTAGTGATGTAGCTGCTTTTGAATAGTCCAGGCTCCAATAAATAACCCCTCACCAATCCTGTATGTAACTGTAATAGCCTCATGGTTTACCAAGTTGGACTTTGTGGTACCATTACTTTTGTCTCTTGTTGCTTCTCCATCTGAGGTGAACAGGAATTTTTTTTTTTTTAAATTTCTACAGGAATATGTCACAATTCACTACATACACACACATACACACATGTACACACATGTCCACACACACACAAACACCCCACATTTTAGCTACATATAAAACTAAAGTAAATGATCATTAAACTACTGAACTCTATAAAAACTACCATTTATAATAAAACAGAAGTAAATCTCAAGAAAACTCAGTGAAATATATTTGAGAGAGACTTTTAGAATTATGGCAAATGACAGAAAATGTTGTCTAAAGCCTAGTTAGCCTCAGTTAACCTCTACAATAAGGTCCCTGGAAGATACATTAATACCAAAGCTTGAGCATATGAAACAGTGTTAGTCATGAGGCCAAAATGCCTGTGGCTGGTTTTAAATTTTGTTTCCACATTCCCAGGAGTAATTCACTGATGACTTGAGCTTTGTTTCTCTCTCTAACTTTATGCTCATGTGTCCTCTCTTTGTGCCAGAGGCTCATCTAAAAAACAAATCCTACCATCAAAAACTTCTATCTTATTTCCTACATTGCTCTCAAATTGAATAAGCATAAGACTCATCTAGCACATTAGAATTCTGTGTGTATTGTTTGGTGTGAGGAGCTGATAATGTAAAATTCCAGTAATCACCTAGGGAAACTGTTGCTATATCTGTATGAGCCACATGTTCAGTAACACTCTCAAAGGTTCTTAGGTGATCAATTCAACATCTATTAGAAGTTCAGAATTTAGCTAAGCCAATTCTCTTTGGTTCTAATATGCTACCTAGTCATTGTAAACACTAAACTCTATGACTACTGCTAGCTTTTTGTAGCTCTGAGTAAAACTGATGAATTCACTAAGAAGATATAATACCAAGAACTGTTAATACCAAGATCCTCTAAAAGACAATGTATCTGACAGCTGTGATGAACAGCATTTCAGTTAAAGTGTCAAGAATTAATCTTATTCATTTTAGTGATTTTGTTTTGGGAAAAACAAATTTTCTTTAGAAGTAATTTCTCTTCAACATTATTGAGTATAATTGAGTTCACAATCTCTTATCCTTTAATTTTAATAAATTTCCTCATGAGTCCTGAACAGCTGAAACATAACAGCCTAAAAGAAAGGGAGAAAAATCAAGGCTTCTTTTTGCTATAAGAAGACATGTGCACACTCAACTTTCAGCTTTGTCTCTGGGAACAGATATTGGTGGTTTTAAAACACAAGTTAGCTTTTCAAGACAGCCACATCCATCACACTTAGGAATGAAGGACCAAAGGGATGCACAGGAGCTCAATTCTGTTGGAACTTCTCAAACAAATCTTCCATGGACAGCACATTCTTGAAATCTGTGGGTCCCCATCTCTTAACAGTCATCCGGGAGCTCTGGACTCTGGCACTTCACAGCTAACAGAAAGCAGCGATATTTGTCATTATGGTGACATTTCCTTAGGTGGGGAACAAAGAGAACAAAAACGAAGGCTCTATTTAAAGTTAATAAACACAGTTATTAACTAGAACTAAATGTTGCTATCACAAATGGAATGCTTAATTCCATACCAAAGTTGCTTATTTTTATAACAATACACTGTCACTACAGTCCACCTCTTTTGCTAGGAGTATTGATCCTAGCACCAACAGATGTCAACCGAGTAACAACACAACCTGGAAGGTCAGCATTTCTTCTTTCATGGTTGATCACTTTCCTCTTTTTCCTACCTTAAACTTCAGGTCAGGTTCCTGTTCAACTGGGCACATAGGTATATTTACCATTTAAGAATTTAAGACATCTATCACAAATTTGCCTATTCTCTCCCCAAAGATTTAGACAATAATATAAAAGGAATTAAAATATTTTAATATTTAAAAAGATATCATGCTCAATAGATTGTCAGCTCCCATTTTTTAAATCCTGTTCCAGCACATGAGAGCCCCACCTAGGATTTTTCAGTCATTGCTTTGGAACTGAGTGAAGGTCAATTCTTTGAGATCAAAGTCTGCATTTTCTTTCTGATTTCTTCTTTCATGGAGTCATTCTCTCCCCAAATCACCTAAAATGTCAAAAGCAGTAGATCTGATCTACAAACATCTTATGACAACAGTTCATAATACCCTTCCACACATGTACACACACACACACACACACACACACAAACACACACACACACACACACACACACACACACACACATACAGCAAGAGAAAGAGAGAGAAAAACAGAAAGATAGAAAGACTGAGAAACACACAGAATAATGTTTCTCATGTTCTTAAGAACTCCATATTTATATCTTGAGACAGGTCATATCAAGATTACCAGTTACAGGACCCTTTATGGAAACAGATTTTTTTCCTGTTTTTGGCACAGAAATGCTTACAATAGATTCCTATTTGTGGTTATTATTTTATACTAAAAGAGGTGATCAACCCAGGTCTGTTAAGATCCCTCAAAGTGTGGGCTCTGGGCTAGCTCTTAATATAAGCAAAATTATAACTTTCATAAAAGTAAATAATTAGTAAATGATACAAAGTACATTTACTTATAAAACAAAACCTTTAGAAAATGGATAGATTTTGGAGACTGGAGAGATAGCTCAGTAGACAAGATTATAGGGAGCTTTAGCAGAGAACCTTATTCCAATTCCCAGCAACCGCATAGAGAATAATCAATGTCAGCAACACTGGTTTCAGGGACTCCTATTTTTTTTTTCTGGCCTTGCAGGTTTCTAATTGCATATGGTGCTCATAAATACATTCAGGCACACACACACATACACACACAGATATACACACACATTAAAATAAATAAATTAATGAATTTAAAAATGAAAATACTGTTGGGCAGTGGTGACACATGCCTTTAATTCCAACATGTGGAAGGCTGAGGCAGGAGAATTTCTGATTTCTAGGCCAGCCTGCTCTACAGAGTTCCAGGACAGCTAGGGCTACACAGAGAAACACTGTCTCAAAAAACAAAAAACAAAAAACAAAAAACAAAAAACAAAAAACAAAAAAAATACTTAGGTCCAAATTTCCATCACTTTTTAAAACAAATTAAATAGATTTGATTAATAGATTGGTTAAAATTTTACTCCATTAATTAAATAACATTTTTCCAGATAATTTTGCATTTCAAAACAAAACATCTTTTAACCAATTACACAAAATACAAATATTCATCAAACATTTTTGTGTATTTAGAAAATGTTTGGTGCTTAGCAATGGATATGTTAGTATTCTTTATTCCTTCACTACATAGTATTATATATGATCTGCTTTCATTTTGTTAATATCTGTAAATTATCATATAGGTTTTTTTCACAAGCCATAGTAAGAATTCCAGTATGCTAATTTTAGGCTTCATAAAGGTTGTATTTAAGAATAAAAGTGGAAAAATGATTTCCTGAACAGCTAATAAAAGAAATAGAAAACATTAAGATTAAAATTACTTATACCCTTATACTATAGGATAGTGAAACTTGATTTCCAACTGATGGACTTGACTTGAGAAGGACCAAGACAAGAAGGAAGCATACAGTTGGGGTCGTGTGTGTGTGTGTGTGTGTGTGTGTGTGTGTGTGTGTGTGTGTTTTGTTTTTGTTTTGTTGCTTTTGTTTTTAGAGAAAAGATTAACCTAGAAGTAATAGTTGCGTTGAATGTGAGGAGATGCCTCTTCTGACTGGATTCCCAGGAAATAAATGAGGGCCAAGAGGAGACAGCTTCCTAGGATTTCTGCTACTCTCTGTGTCTGCTTCTGTCTTTCTCATTGTTTGTCTTCCTATCTCTGTTCTCTCTGGATCTCTCTTTCTCCTTCCACAATAAAATATAATCTCTGAATTGAGTCACAATGATTTCAAGTCCAAATAATATACTTAGGAAAGGCCAAAGTTTTTTCGAAGACAGTTGAAAGTCCACAACATACCACCTATGTGAATATTCTCAGAATGTTGAAGTTCTTTGGTGACTTCTTTGTTGCTGTGATAAAATATACTGGCAGGAAATATTGTGCTCAATGTCTGAGTGCATAGTGCATTAGACACAAAAATTCTGGGGTTTTCGTATATCATGCTGGGGAAATCATATGGGCAGAGCTTAAGACAGTGGGCCATAGTAGTCTGTTGTGATGTAGCAGAGAATAACGGATACTTGTTCTCAGCTAGTTCCTTCCTTTCTATGTAGTCTAATATCCAAGCCACAGAAAGGAATCACCCCCTTTTAAAGTAGAACTTCCTTAATTAATACAATCAAGTTATTCTTTCACAGGACCAGTAGCCAATTTATGAAAATTCCTACAGATGTACCAAGAGGCTTCTGTCCTTGGTAGCTCTAGATCTTCTGATGGTTACAAGCAAGAAGATAATGGTTAATCATATTAAGAATGTCACTGGCTTATTGTCCTTCAAAAGCAAAAATTATGCTTCATTAGCTATCCTCTGTACTGGGAAGACAAAAGTAAAAAAAAGTTGTATGACAGGAAAAGAAGAACAAGAACTAAATAAATACAATTTGCCAAGCTAGCCATTGTCAGTGAGGAATTTTTATTTTACAGACCTTCAGCATCAGCCTCACCAAGAACCACACCTTTCTTTTATTTTTATCTTTTTCTGATAACTGTTTTACATAGCACTAAAAAATTCATTTTTGTTTGACTTGTTTTGATTTACATGGTTCTATGGTTAAAAACACAAAAAGCCACTGATTGTAAAACCACAAAAATGTGTTATTAGAGATAAGATGTTAGGTTGCGAAGATTATATACATATAGCTTAGTCACTTCAATATGTTTATTTTGGAGTATTCTGGAAGAACTTTACTGTGCTGAAAATCAACTGACATGTTGAGAACTCAAAAAGACTGGTATGAAGACAAGCACAGACAGTTCTTTTTGGATGGATTTTAGTAAGAAGTATTCCACCCTTTTTATGAAATGCATTTCAGACATGGGCATCTCTGCAAGGATTTGGTATAAAAAAGTAAAATCAAAAGTTCATACCCAAACAAATAAGACAAAAATACTATCTTTGGAAACAATGAATAATTTAAAAAAACCCTAATATCTGATATTTCATTTATATTACTGGGACTCCCTAAGAAAAGACAGTCAGATATAACACACAAAATCAAATACATCCTTCTAAGAAGAATATATATACATATATATATATATGTATATATATATCACATATATTTACATACATCTGTTGTGAACTCAAGTTCACAACTCTATTCTCTAAAATATTCTATTTCTCTAAAATAGCCATTCAGATATATAATACATATACTATTCATATATAAAGATAATAATTATCTTACTTTTACACCATTGTGTCATTTAAATTGTTTTTTGAAAAATATTTCTTATTTAGTGGAAGAGTATGTAAGATGGTACAAAAATATTCACCTTATTCTGATAATTATTTCAGCCAATAAACAGAAGAAAAAAACACAATGAATTTTTAAAATTATTTTTAGAATTAAATAATTTTGAATCGTTGTGTTTTTTGTCAATATTATTCAGTTTAATGCTGTTAGAATTTAAGCATTAATTTTGATTTTATATTATTTAGACAAAGATATAGGTATAGTTAATATATTTTGACATTGAATGAATTCTTCATGATTTTAAAGGTGCAAAGATAGTTTTCTTCTCTGATTATCAATACATTTAAATGTTGCTTTACTCAAGGTTATACCTTACCTTGGGGCTGAAAAATTAGAAAGAAACAATAAACATGTGAACGAATAAATTACTGGAGGGAATTGGGGACCTGGCAAACTAAACTACAGTGATCAAAACAAACCTTTCTGAGAAGTACTTCACCTGAAAACACAGCAACAAGAAAAAGGCAGCCAGGAAAGTAATTTAGGAAAGCACTTCCCAAATAGGGGTTAAAGAATCTTTATAGATGTTTCAATATATCTTTACCGAATTCTGAATTTAAGAAGTGAAAACAAGAGTGCTCTTATGACAAGGATATTGAGTACAATCTTCTCAAAACAGAGGATGTTTAGTGGGGAAAGTTGATTAGACAGATTTCACAGGGTCTTGTGTGACCAGGAAAGGCTACTGTTTTCATAATAATGGCAAAGGATCCTTTAAAGAATTGCATTGTAAGGAAATAGGCAATTCTTTAGAGACATTGAAAGAAGTTCTCTCTAGCTGTCACCAGTAGACTGGGGGGCTTGCTCCAAAGCATTTATTATTTTAAAAGATTGTGTTATTGATTGTGTTATTTTCAACTTGTATAAAGATATTAAAGATACTTTTATCATATTTCCTGTTTCTGTTTGATTTTTTTTTTTTTTTTTGAGACAGGGTTTCTTTGTGTAGCTTTGGCTGTCCTAGAATTCATTCTGTAGACTAGGTGGCCTCAATCTCACAAATATCTACCTGCCTCTGTGTATCTTCTGCTCAAATTCAAGTATTTTAAGTGACTGACCATAGTAACATGGTGATATAATCTTAGAAGTAAAAAGGAAAATAGGAACACTAGGTATTATTTTTTAAACTTTTCCCTTTTATTGAAAATAGAATTTTTTTTTATACAATATATCCTGCTTATAGTTTCCACTCCGTCTTTTCCACCCAGTTCTTCCCCACATCCCCTTCAGTCTGTATCCACTGTGCCTGTCTCTCATTAGAAAAGGCTTGCTCAGCTGGGCAGTAGTGGCCTTTAATCCCAGCACTTGGGAGGCAGAGGCAGGCAGATTTCTGAGTTCGAGGCCAGCCTGGTCTACAGAGTGAGTTCCAGGACAGCCAGGGCTATACAGAGAAACCCTGTCTCAAAAAAATAAACAAACAAACAAAAAAAAAACAAAAAAAAAAAAAGAAAGAAAAAGAAAAGGCTTGCTCCACTATGTTCATAGTAACCTTATTTATCATAGCCAGGAGCTGGAAACAACCCAGATGTCCCTCAACAGAGAAATGGATACAGAAAATGTGGTACATTTACACAATGGAATACTACTCAGCTATTAAAAACAATGAATTTATGAAATTCTTAGGGAAATGGAAAGATCTGGAGAATATCATCAAGAGTGAGGTAACCCAATCACAAAAGAACATACATGGTATGCACTCACTGATAAGTGGATATTAGCCCAGAATCTCGGAATACTCAAGATACAATTCACAAACCACATGAAACTCTAGAAGAAGGAAGACCAAAGTGTGGAAACTTCAGTCTTCCTTAGAAGAGGGAACAAAATACACATGGGAGGAGTTGCAGAGATATACTATGGAGACTGCCCCACCTGGGAATCCTTCCCATATATGATCATCAAACTCAGACTCTATTGTGGATGCCAGCAAGTGCTGGCTGACAGGAGCCTGATATAGCTGTCTCCTGAGAGACTGACAGTCCCTGACTAATACAGAAGTAGAGGCTCACAGCCACCCATTGGATTGTGCACTGGTTCCCCAATGAAGAGAAAGAACCCAAGGAGCTGAAGGGTTTGCAGTACCTTAGGATGAACAACAATATGAACTAACTAGTACCCTCAGAGCTCCCAGGGACAAAACCACCAAACAAAAAATACACATGGTGGGACTCATGGCTCCAGCTGCATATGTATAGCAGAGGATGGCCTAGTCGGTCATCAATGGGAGGAGAGGTCCTTGGTCCTGTGAAGGTTCTATGCCTCAGTGTAGAGGAATGCCTGGGCCAGGAAGTGGGAGAGGGTGGGTTGGTGAGCAGAGGTGGGGGTGGGGGAGGGAACATGTCTCCCCCACACACGGGAAACTGGAAAAGGGGATACCATTCAAAATGTAAATGTTCCACCTGGGAATCCTTTCCATATTCAATCATCAAACCCAAATACTATTGTGGATGCTGGCAAGTGCTGATTAACAGGAGCCTGATATAGCTTTCTACTGAGAGGCTTTGACAGAGGGTGATTTGGTGAGCAGGGGAAGGGGAGAGGAAACAGGGTTTGTTTTTGTGTTTTGTTTTTTTGTTTTTGTCTTTGTTTTTGTTATTTTTCAGAGGGGTAACCAGGAGAGGAGATATCATTTGATATCTAAATAAAGAAAATATCTAATAAAAAAAGAAAATATCTAATAAACAAATTTAATATGAGGTTAAAAAAAAGAATGAAAGCTCCTAAGAGATTAAAAACCACTTATGAGAAAATGAAATATAATAAGATAAAACAAAAGCCATCATGTTGAAGTTGGACACAGCAATCCAACGGAAGAAAAAGAGTCCCAAGAGTAGATACAAGAGGCAGAAGCCTACCCATTCACAGAGTCAGGGTTCTCATAAGAACACTAAACTGGAAGCTACAACATACACCCAGAAGACCTGGCATAGAGCCACGTATGCCCTGTGTTTGTCCCTTCAATCTCAGTGAATTCAAAAGTTCCCTCTTCAGTTTATTCAGAGGGTCTTGTTCTCCTTGAGGCTCCCGCTCCTCTGGCTCTTCCACTCTTTAGCTTGTCTATTTGCTTATTCTCTGAGGTCTGAGGGAAGAAATTTGATGGACTTTTCCATTTAGATTCTCTGTGTCTGGGGATTAGTGAGAGTAAAACCTTTTGTAGGAATAAATTGTAATCTTAGACTGGTTGGGGGTGTGAATTTTTAAGCAGATTATGTTTTGCATACTATGGGAGGGTTCCAGAAAGACTTTAAACAAAAGCAGGGCCTTTCCTGAGGAATGAGCTAAATCCTTCCAGAAAGACATGCATTTACCAAGTCATAGAGTTTGGGACTTTGAAAGGATATTTCTACCTGGCAATGTAAAACTATGTGACCTTGAAGAACCTACGGCTGGAGAAAAAGAAGCTAAATCCAAAGAGATGAAGGAATAAAGACAGAAACTTCTCTCTCTTCTGCCTAATTACTGTTGCACTATTCTCAGAAGGAATGGGATGAATACTGACTATCTGTATGAGAAGAGTTCTCAATAATTTATAATGCAATTGCAATAGATGCAAAACTGGCTTTCATGATTTTATTTCAAGATTAACAATACCAAAAGTATTCCAGAAAATATCCAAGTATGGTTTTGACTATCGTCTTGACAGTGGCCTGTCTTTATTAGCTTCTATCACTGCTAATACATCTGTGACTATTATTATCTTTCTCTTCCTCCCATGCCTGGTACATTCATTAGCAACTTTTTTTCCTAATGTCCTTTCCCACTTGTGTTTCTGTGTCCCTCATCATTGTGAATTAGTTTTCAAACTATATTTTACCACAATCAATTAAAATAAACACAGAGAAATATATCAAACAAATAGATTTATTCTTTATGGCATATTGTGTATGATTGTGTGAATGGGTACCAGTGGTGGTATGAAGGGACTGTGAATTACTCTAAAAAGAAAATGAGAAATACATACCTCAAATAGGTTTAAAATGGTAAAGTTTCCTCTTACAAAGACAGTTCCTGATATCATGAAGCAGTTACATTTTCTACTTCAAATTCAAAATTCTAACTCTTAATACTCCCAAACTTAGCTAATAATCAGAAACTCACAGGCTTTCAAAAAGCAAGAACATAAAAACAATTAATTTCTCTCCATCTTAATTAAATGATGAAGCAATTCAACCAACTCAGCTTTTAAATTTAATCATAATTAATCTAAATAAGTACAGAATGCATTATTACCACAGCTCAGTAAGAAGAGACTGTGGGCAGCTGGCAGGAAACCTCCAATTCTTTAGGTTGCTTCATTTGTTCAGAAAGTAATAACATGGCAGAAAATCATTAAAAAGTTTGTGGCTGCTCTTGTTTTCTGTGATGACAAAGCACTTTTCAAATTCTGCTTTGAGTACAGTCTAAACAATAAAACAAATGCAATTTTCTCTTAAAACTTATTTACAGAGTTCTTATAACTTATCCAATGTATGAACACAAAACACCCTTAATTGCTTATTAATGTAAATTTCTGATGTTCAAAAAAATCTCATTAATGGTTGGCAACTTAAATGAACTGTCAAGAGTTTTCAAAATTATAACTGTGTGAGGAAGAATTTAGGGAGACAACCTCCTTCACAATAGCTACAAATAATATAAAATATCTGGGTGTAACTCTAACCAAACAAGTGAAAGAACTGAATGACAGGAACTTCAAGTCTCTGAAGAAAGAAATTGAAGATATCAGAAGATGGAAAGATCTCCCATGCTCATGGGTATGGAGGAATAACCCAATGAAAATGGCCATCTTAGCAAAAGCAATCTATATATTCAATGCAATCCACATCAAAATTCCAACCTTTTTTCTTATACATATCTTAAAGGAGCAATTCTTAGCTTGTGGAAAAATAAAACACAATGGAAAGCTAAAACAACCCTGTACAGTCAAAGAACAAAGGGGAGGTATCACCACCCCTGATTTCAAGCTACAAAGCAATAGTAATAAAAACTGCATGGTATTGGTATAGAAGCAGACAGGTTAATTACAGTAATAGAATTTAAGACCTAGAAATAATTGCACATACCTATGGACACCTTATTATTGACAAAGAAGCCAAAGCCATACAAAGGATAAAGGGAGAGAATCTTCAATAAATGGTATTGGTCTAACTGGATGTCTGTTTTTAGAAGAATACAAATAGATTCATATTTATCACTCTGCCTAAACCTCAAGTCCAAATGGACCAAAGACATCAATGTAAAACCAGATACACTTAATCTAACAGAGTAGCAATTTGGAAATAATCAGGAAATCATTGGAACAGGGGACAAGTTCCTGAACAGAATAACAATGGTTCTGTTACAAAGCTAAACAATTAATAAATGGGACCACATGAAACTGAAAATCTTCTGAAAATCAAAGCACACCTTCAATAGTACAAAAATAAGTGTACAGACTAGAAAAAGATCTTCCCCAACGAGACATCAGACAGAGAACTAATATCCAAAATATATAAGGAACTCAAGAAGTTAGAAACCAACAAACCAAATAACCTAATTCAAAACTGGAGCACAGAGCTAAACAGAGAATTCTCAACAGAGAAATCTCTAATGACTGAGAAACACTTAAAGAAATGTTCAATATCCTCAGTCATGAGGGAAATACAAATCAAAACAACTCTGAGATTCCATCTTATACCCATCAGAATGGCTAAGATCAAAAACTCAAATGGAAGGATAAAGGACAGTAACTCACCCAGAACACCTTCCAGAAATGAGGAAATGGTCAACCAATACTGTTCAAATTGAGTCCCATCCCATGGGCAAGATCCAGTCCCTGAGACTATTAATGATATTGTGTTATGCTTGCAGATAGGAGACTAGCATAATTGTCCTCTTAGAGGCTGCACCCAGCAGCCAATGGAAAGAAATGCAGAGAACACAGTCAAACATTAAGTGGAGCTCAGGGAGTCTTGTGAAATTGTTGAGGGAGGATTGAGGGACAAAGAGGGAATAGGAACTCTATAGAAAAATCAGCAGAATCAACAAACCAGTGCCTCCCAGAGACTAAACCACCAACCAAAGTGTGAGTATGGGAAAGACCTAAGGCCACTGCACATATGCTACAGATGTACAGCTTGGTCTTCGTGTGGGTCTCCCAACAACTGTAGCAGGGGCTGCCCTTGAATCTGTTGTTTACCTATGGATCCTGTTCCACTACCTGGGCTGCCTTGTCAAGCCTCAGTGAGAGGAGGATGGATATACCTGGTTGTAGTGACTTGATGTATGGTGTGTAGGGGAGCATGCCAAGGGCTTCCCCTTTACAGAGGAGAAGGAAAGTGAGGAATTGGGAAAGAAATAAACAGTTTTGCAACTTAATTTGTACATATATCACTGGTATAACCATGTTATCTTACATAGGATGTAATATTCCATCATCTCAGGCATGTTGCATCTAAAACAATTAGATGTTTTTCCTAGAGGTTTCTCAGTGGCCTGTCATCTGTTACTAGCTGTGATGAATCTGTCAGTCTTTGTGTTACCCTTCAAGAAAATCATTCAACCTCCTACATTCGAATAAGCACTTCTTTATCTGATTAACATATATTGACATAAGGATGCATAAAGGTTTCTTTTATTTAGATAATGAAATAATAATTCTCACAAGTGGAAAAGAGGAAATGAACAAAGGAAAATGAAAAGGAAGAAAAAGAATGGAAGAGTACAATAAGAATAAGAAAAGAGAGTTCCCAAATATTAGGAGTCTGTTTACTGAACAATTTTTGATCTGAGACTCGGATAGTGACTCAAAAAAGTTATAGACAAAAGTGGTTAGTGAGAAGTATTCTTGGTCTTCTTCATTATTTTGTTAAAAAATGCAGTAACATGAATGCAAAATTCTTTTACAATATCTTGTCAATCTGTAAGACAAACTTTAAAAGGAATACAAGTTAAAGTATAATAGGAAAAGGTTATGTTTATACATTTGAGCATAATCAACCAGAAGGAAAATTACCCAAGCAATGCTATTCTTCCTGTTTATGTGTTTGCAAGTGAAAAGGAGAAATTATGTCTAATGAATATTCCAAATTGCTACATGTATTTCTGAAGATATGGATGAGTTAACACCGATATTACTAGAATAGCTTTTTAAATATCCATGTTTGTCTTTTAAATATAAACAAAATAAAATTAACTTATGATGGAACTTTGAATTTACTTTTATCTTCCAATGAAATGATTTACCACTAGAGTAGATTTCAGCAAAACATACACATACACACACACACACACACACACACACACACACAGAGAGAGAGAGAGAGAGAGAGAGAGAGAGAAGAGAGACCTAAAAGAATACCTCCCCAAATTGAGTGTTTGATAAAAACTTATATTATATGAAATTATAAAATGTTTACAAAATGCAGGCAAAAAATGGAGAAAAATATCACAACTCAAAATTAAACAAACTATTTCTAGATATGCCACCTAAAGCTTGAGTTCCAAAGGAAAAGATAGATTGTATCTTATTAATATCAAAATTGTTTCTTTTTCCAAATATCTGGTTAAAATTAAAAAGTAAATGTAGCCTTGGCCCTAGTAGAGAATGATTAACAACTTTATATTCAACATGGGATTTGTAATAAAGGCTGTTTAAAAAACACAAATGATAAACTAGGAAAATTGGCAAAAGCCATGAGCACATTGAAAGTGTGGCTTGTATTTCCTTCTATAAGTGCAGTGAAATGGGCCTTGCATTTCCTTCTATAAAGTAAGTGTAATGGCATTTTCCTGACATGATCACTACTTATTTAAATTTGATAGATGTGACCTATTCTACTGACAATAATAAATCTCCTTGCACTGGTAAAAGGGGTACTGCTACATCCTGATGACAGCTGTTGTGATTGTCATCTGTAGTCATTTTTAACCAAGGGCTTATTGAAGAATGTTTTTGTTTGACTAACTATAACAGAATAAAAATGTATTCCTAGCTAATCTTAGTATGAGTCACTATTCTCAGCACTTATGAGGCTGGGGCTGCAGGAATATCATGGTTTTGAAATCACAATATAGTGATACCAGTCTAATTTACGAAATATATCTGAGGGATTTGTGTTTGTGTGTGTGAGTGTGTGTGTGTTTGTGTTTATCTATTAGTGAGAGAGTGACAGAGACTACAAGACCTATATCGATTTCTATCTACCTATAGATCTATAGATAGATACATAGATGGAGACATACATGATAGATAATAATGACAGGTACATAGATAGATGATACGTAAATGGATGCATGCCTGCATACATACATACAGAATTCAGAGATACATAGACATAGAGTACCTATCATAAGGGACCTTATTGACTGGTTTTAAGTACTCTGAAGAAACTGAGAGAAAGATACACACTATGACAACATTATGTTTAAATTAGTGACCAGAAAGCTTACTGTCCCCAAAGGAACATGTCTTCTTTAGTTGGGGAAACTGAACTAAAAGTCTAATGGTGCAGCTGCCTTAATTAAAATGCAAATTTAATTCTCCACTTCCCAGCACCATTTTAGATAAAATCAGTGCTTTGGTAGTGAACTCAAAAGATCTTGAAAACTGAAATACGGGACATACTGGCAATTTCATAGAGCTAAGAAACAAGAGTACTTATTTTGTGCAGATTACACTTTGCAAGTAGAAATAGCCTAGTTTTCTATTTATGGAGGTAAGTTTCTCTCATTTGAGGAAGTGTTGAGGAATGTAACTGATATCTTATAGGTCCTTTCTTTTACTATCTCTCCTTCCCTTTAGGCCTGTGCCAGATTCGCATCCCAGTAGGCATCAGAAGGAGGCTCCAAAGCTGAAGGCATTAGGAAGTATTGTTATTCAAGAAAAGCCTTGTCTACTGCACCACTTTAGCTACAGAAGAACCTGGTAGGGCACAAATATACTTCTAAGAATGAACATGCTTTTAAATTAAGTAATAAAATTGAAGAGCATTTGTTGTCTTGGAGAGCAGTTTCTGGTCTTTAGAAACTTTCATTCAAAGTTGTAGGTGTTTTATTTATTTTTTTATTAGAGTTTGCTCACTTAACCTTTATCTATGTCTATAAGAATTCTGAAAGATGATCTGTTCACAAAAAATGATAGAACATAAATTTATGAAAAGAATTTGGATATTTAGTGATTATATTTTAATGCCACTCTGGAAGCCAAGACCACGCTGGAAAAATAACTCATCCAGATGTCAGGTTTACTAATTCCTACCTGAAGAAGGACATGTGATATTGCACATAACATTGATAATTATTGCCCTTATCAGTTCAGTAAGCTACGTGTCTTAGGAATAATTTTCTCTCAGTTCTGGATGCTGAAAGTATAGGTGTGGACAGTGTGATCACATCTTGAGCATATTCTCAGGAGCAGAGTCCCATTTTCTCACTCAGTGAATGGATAGGGAGCAGGCGAAATCATTGCAATCTCTAACAAGGACCTTAACCTGCTCATGATGGCCTTGACATCATGTCCTCACTACTATTCACTCCTTCTCCTTCCTAACTGCATCATATGGAGAATTTTGACTTCAACATTTGAATTTGGAGACACAGATATTCACTACATAATAATGTACAGAAAGATATATACCGATGCCCCATCACCTGACCATTATCAGAATGAGAAATTTAAGAATTTGATTTTTATGTTTATAGTAATATTGTTTATATTTTATATTGTATTACTTTTATAGCCTAGGTACATTATTACTGACTAATTCAACCTGTTTTTTCAACCCTTCTTGTACTTCTATTTAACATAATATGTGTTGATTATTCAGACTTTGTACATCCATATGTAAATTATAAAATATCTAGGAGGAAATCTGACATACTTAATACAACAAATAAGTGTTAGCTAAATATCATTTCCTTTCCCTTTATTTTGGACAAAAAATAAAAAACTTTATGCATATTATATTATGGAAAAGAGAGATGACAATGGTCAGTTAACCAGAAACAGAACCAAACTTTATACTGGGACAATTTAGCTATGCCAGAATGACAACTATTTAAATATTTTCATTTGAGGATGTTATCTCTCCTATTGCTGTATAATGCATAATCCCTTAGGACTATGATTCAATAGCAATGTTTTTACCCAGTAAAAGCCAATGCAAAGTCCCAGCTACTGTCCACTTACGTTGTTGCTCATCACCTTACAGGAGCAACATCATGCTTTCAGCACTCTTAGTTTCTGGCATATCTTGTACTTAAGCATTACTGAGTTTGACCAGCTATGTGCACTGCTATTCCTCAGGAAACAAAAGTAGGTAGACTTGGGCTAAGTACCTTTTTGCTCCTGGAAGATTATTCACCTTCTACTCATTCTAGTAGAGTGTAGTTTGGCCAAGAGCTTGGCCCACTCAGTTTCCCTTGCCCACCACTGAATGAGCTTTCCCATAGTCTATTTCTGAATACCTCCTTTACCAACTTCAGAATTGGTCAGAGTCTGATTTTTGAATACATGTATGTTTATTTCCTATGAAGAAATACTGAAGTGTATCCATGTGAAAATGAATGGCCAGAAATGGAATTTAAGCACATATGTAACTGTCTAGACAAAAAACATTCTGCAAAGACAACTGCGTGTTCTCTTTGATGGTGCACTGTCATTTCAAATATTTATACTTCTGTATTTAAATTGGAGCAAGTGGAGAAAGTGACTCCTGGCAGATGGATGTCTTAAGGGAGTGGAGAGTGATATTGCATAGCTGATATAAAAGATGAGATCTGTGGATACAAGGCTTAATCAAGGTTGAGGTGAGGGCATGGAAGGCATAAGGATCTAGAAGTACTACTAAAAGCCAGATGACACTTTAGGATTTGTTAGATAATTAAAATATATTAAAAATAAAAGTTTAAAGAGACATATTTTGCATTGCCAAATAATGCTTCTTTTAGTAGCCAGGTGTTATTAAAAACAAACAAACAAAAACAAAAAACAAAAACAAAAAGAAATCCTAGCATCGGGATCAAGATATCTCCCTCCTCACCATTCATTTTTAGAAGTATCCCATATGATTCAGGATCTTGTTATTTATTTGGATGTTCACAAACACTAGGTAGCAAAGCTACAATGTCGAAGATACGACCCATTTTGGTTAAGATATAGAGAAACTGGTACTGTTGGGGATTTTCTTCTGCCTGGCTGGCTTTCAAAACATCAGAAGGCGCTCAGCAGGCTTCTGGGTGTAAAGAGCCTCAGAATTGTTATGTAGCTGTGAAACCTATGGACTAAATATTAGCCTGCCAGGAGAACTGTGCCTACTTCTTTAGTAGTGACATAAGGATATGGAGTCAAACAATTCTTAGACTGAATTTGAGCAATGTTCTACAGGAAAAAGGGTGGGTGCGTGGGGGAACACCCTCATAGAAGCAGGGGCAGGGAGATGAGATAGGGGGTTTCAGGAGGGGAAACCAAGAAAGGTGATAACATTTGAAATGTAAATAAAGAAAATATCCAATAAAAGAAAAGAAAAAAAATGAACTGGAGAAATGGCTCAGTGGTTAAGAGCACTAGCTCTTCCAGAGGTCTTGAGTTCGATTCCCAGCAATCACTTGGTAGCCCAAAACCATCTGTAATGGGATCTGATGTCCTCTTCTGGTGTGTCTGAAGAGAGTGAGAGTGTACTCTCATACAATAAATAAATAAATAAATAAATAAATAAATAAACAAATCTTAACAAAAGAAAAGAAAAGAAAAGAAAAAAGAAATTCCTGCCAGGTACTGTCAATCCAATCAAACACCCAAGACTGAGGAGGTTATAGGACTAGTGTGAGGATATTATTGTTATGTAGCAAAATGTTTATACTTAGATGATAACTCCTGTCAGACTAAAGAGACACTTGACTAAAGTGTCTCTTAGCAACAAACAGGGGTGACTACAGAAACTTATGCTACTTATGGTGCTAAGAAGAAGGGACATTTAGGTGTGCAGTTCTATATAAGGCATTTATACCACCTTCCCAATGCCTGGGCGAGCATCTTGGAAGGGGGTGGAAAGAGTATAAGAGCTGGAAATGTCTCCTGGATGTGGCAAAGCATTGCAATTATGGAGTCACAACAGTTACAATAGCCTCTATGGACATGTACAAATCAGTCTTTCAAAGTCAGTCATGAATATTGGGATGTGTCTTAGGGTTGCATGCTTAAATCTTGGCTATTGGTTGATCATAGATAATGATGAATCCTTGTGTTCAGTGATGGATTAAACCGTGAGCATACCAGGCTATTTTGGATAACTCCCATCCCAGATATCTACACAGCAGACTCTAGTTGAACTCAATGGGTCACAAGCCAAATTAGCATAAGAAGAGACTTAAAGGACAGAGGGGAGTTTGACAGGAGCAGGAGAGAGAAAAGGAGAGTAAGGGCTGACAGTAATCTGAATCAGTACAGGAATGGAATTTTCAATGGTAAATTAAATAATATAAATAAAAACACACCTTCAAATCCTCAAATTTATAAACAAAGACAGTCTTCTTAACCCACTATTATTTTAATATAATATCAAAGGAGAGCTACTCTAGGGTTATTCAACATTTTAAATGATTAAACTTAAATTACATAAATATGTCTCTTTTAATAAAGGACCTAGGTTCCTGCATTAAAACAATAAGCTAAAAATGCAAATTAAAATGTTTTCATTGTTATACTTTAAAAATATCCCCTTGTAGGTACAACAGCAATTATTGCTGGTAGAGAACTGGCACCAAGAACTACACTAATTGCTTTATATTTATTAATTTTTTTCAAAGAATTTCATAAAGGAAATGCTATTTTTATCTCAGTTTAAAAATGAGAAAAACAAATTCCACTGAGATTTCTTTGCTTGAGGGAAAATATCTCGTAAATAAGAAGCAGAAGTTCGTTAGGTAGTCTGATTTAAGAATGCACATGATTGCCTCTTTGACAATACCTTTAAATTTAAATGAGGCCATTGAAACATATCAAAACATGAATCAACTGTAATAAAATGCTAAAATTAATCTTCTGACTTCTATAATTAGTTTTATTTTTTTAGACCACATGCTATGTGGCCAAAGTGAGAGATAGAAGTGTCATATAAATAGGAGCTATATATGTCTCATAGATAAACACATGTCAATATATTCATTTGTATTACCTATGTATATACTTTTTATATTATGCAACACAAAAGCAATTGACAATAAAACAGAAATGCATTAATTAGGAATATATTTATCATTTCTCTGCCACCCTTTTCCTAAGTGCACAAATACCTTTTGGTTTCAACTGTAAATGCTATGTGTTAGTTACAGTAAATAAAGCTGAAGACAACCTTATTCTGTGTTAGAAATATTTTTCTAAGGCTTGAGAGATGGCTCAATGAAGATGGAGAGAAACCCTCATATCACAGCTGTATATGGAAATCTATTAGGAGGTGAAGGGTGCCATTTCCAGGCAGAAACATCAGAGACACCACTTTCCCACTGTTGGGAGTCCCACCAGAATACCCAGCTACATGAAATACATGCAGAGGACCTAGCTCATAACCATACAGGGTCCACGTTTGTCTCTTCAGTCTATGTGAACCCCAATGAGCACTGCTTAGTAAATTGTGTAGGCCATGTTCTTCTGAGAACTTGCCCCTTCTCCAATAATCTTTTCTCTTCCTCCTCTGTGGGTTTCTTCTGGGTCTGCCCAGTGTGTGACTGTAGATCTCTGTGTCTGATCCCATCAATTACTGGATGATGCCCCTCTAATGCAAATTGGGCTAGACACTAGCCTATGAGTATAGCAGAATATACTTCACAATCATTTCATTGACTCTCTTATGTTAAATAGTTCTTGTTTACTACACTCTTGTATTATGAAGAGAGTGCAAAGGGTTAAAGTTAATATTACCAGGAAAGAAGAAATATCATGATATATGTTTTTTTCTATTCCTTGAATATCATCTTTAAATTTCATCTTAGAAATGAGCCTCTTCATCATATTCTCATTGACTTACAAGTATAATTGTTTCTCATTTTATTGAGAAAGTAATCTTAGACATGTATGTTCTAATATAGAAAAGGGCAATTATCTGTGTTTACTCTCTATTTATGATGTTTGTATTATTTCAATCTTCACTCTAGACCTTTTCAAATTTCTTTTCTTTATTTTTCTTGACTGATTACTGATTTGACTTGGTGATGTTAGAAGGTTACTATATTAACAAAATTTGGGATATAATTCATACTTAGTGATTATTTATTTGAAAGTGTCTGGGCTTGGAATTCACTGCCACATTTTCATGGATTGTGTAAAAACATTTTTTGTTTGATATCTTATATAATCTGCACTTTATTTTTTCCATGTCATGAATTTTTAGTTAGTACTGATAATTTTAGATATTTTCTTTCTCTCAGGAAAATATGAGTAATCAAAATTTAAGGATAATTTCTCATTAACATTTAGGCTTAAACAATCCCTTAGGTCTACAAATCCTTTGAAATCTTCATCTTACCTTCCTGTAGTACATTATCCAAAATTCTATACATAATTAAAAAGAAATCTTTTTGCCCCAATTGCCTGAGTTTCTGCTGAGTTCTATTTTGTGTTTTAAAATTCATTTATCAATTATGAATTATTTCTTTTGAAATAAGGTTTGACTCTGAAGTCCATGCCCTCCAAACCTGTCGTATACCTCCTGCCTCACTTCTAAAGCACTAGAGTGCAGGTGTGAGTTACCACTCTTGATGTGTTCTCAAAGTTTACCTTCTGTTTGCTGTATTCCGTGCTCTTGAAAAAAAAATATTACTAGTTGAGTTTATGCTTTGCTCTTTTTTTCTTCTTGCCCTAATCTTTGTGAGCATTATTTACTTACATTTCTTTGCTTAATATTATTACAATAAATACCTTGAGAGTGAAGAGACAAGAATAAAGTTAAAACATATTGTCTTTAACAATAGTCACTTGTGGTCAAATTGAGGAGAGCAGTCTCTAACAGCCTGGCAACAGCCTGGGTTGTTTGAGAGTTGTTTCATTTGGTGACAAGAGATAGGCAGTTGGCCTCTGTACATTATTTAGCAATATATGTACATATAATTATTGTATTAAGGTTCTAAACTACCCCTCAAATGGTGCTTACATTTAGCTGTCTCTCCCTGTATTCTCTCCCGCATTCATCTCTTTTCCCTCTGTTTCTTACAAGATCCTGCCATTATAGTTAACCTACATCATCTATCTAAAACTTTCTATTTCTATTTCCCTTTCTTAGTGAAATGTATGTGCCCTCTCCTTGTCTCTTACTCAATACCTAACCTTTGTGGTTCTTTGGATTTTAGCTTGCATATCATTGACTTAATAGCTAATATGCATTTATAAGCAAATCAATAAAATATTTGTCTTTTGGGGTCTGGGATACCTCACTTAGGATTTTTTTCCTAGTTCTATCTATCTAACTGCAATCTTCACTATTTCACCTTTTAAACAGCAGAGTAAAATTGCACTGTGTAAATGTACTATATTTGCTTTACTCATTTGACTGTCAAGGGGCACCTTGGTTGTTTCTAGTTTCTTGCTCTTACATTTCTTTCTCAGCAATGAATGTGGCTGAACAGTTTTCTTTGTGGTATGATGAAGTGCCCTTAGGGTATATACCAAGAGTGGTATAGTTGGATTTTGAGATGTATCTATTCCCTTCTTCCCGAGGAATCACCACACTGATTTTCTGCAGTGCTTTTACAAATTTGAAGTCTCACCTTATTCTACCTCCTCACCAACATGATCTCTGATTGATGGATGTGAATGATTGATATCCACCAGCCCCTGTGTTGTGCTTCAAATTTGGTTGCAGATTGTGAAGCAAGAGTATTGAGGGTAAAAGTCTCAGCACATATTTCCAATTATTTTCTCTTCTCGATCCATGACAGGGTAACTCAGCCATAAAAGATTACCTTAGCTAATTGCCTTTAGCCTACTAAAAGAAAAAAAAACCTATCTTCCACATATCTTTCATTTCTCATCAATCCACCATTGCCCAACAGATTCTGACAGCCTCAGCTTCACAGGCATTGAGAATTCTCACATCATGCAATGTTAGCAAAAATAGAACATTCACAAATTTCCCTTTCCTATATAACATAGAAGAGACTGTGTTCAATAAATAACAAAACTAAAAATATACAACTTAAAAAAAATGTGAGGCCTTGAGAATATGCAATTAGAATAATTTTCAAGACAGTCCTACTGGGGCAAGAAGACACCATAAGGCACAATGGTCATTAGACAAATAGACAGCTCACGATCAGGGGTTAATGATAAAGCCTAGACTCAAAGCTCAGTGGGTGTGCAAAAGACCAGCCTGTTCCAAGGGAGCTTAATATTGTAGTGGGAAGAAAAGAAGGCTTTGTGGCAATGTAGAGTAAGCATGATGGAGAAGAAGGACCCAGGACTGCATGGAACTCAGCATATAAGGAGAGACGTAGTTGATCCAGGTATAAAGACAAGCAATGTTTGTGAATGATTTAAAAGCAGATATAAGTCTGATGGCTCAGTGAATAACGGCCCTTGTCATCATGCCTCATAACCTGAGTTCAATAACTTGTCCACACATCGTGGAAGGAGAGAACTAGCTCCACATGGTTGTCCAATTACTTCTACATGCCCGTATTTGCATATGAACACCACACACACAAACACCCACACGTGCACTCACATACATGAGAGAAAGAGAAGTATGAGAGAAATAAATAAGTTTAATAAATTAAAAATATAAAATTAAATGAAGCATAGATTAATGGCTCACTAATAAATGATAGGTAGCAAATTTGTATCAACATTAAATTTTGAATATGTATATCTATCTATGTCTATTTCTTCCAAATAACTTCCCTTAAATAATAGAATTTGTTATACCTCTTTTAAATAAAAGCAACATGTGTAGTTATATATATAGTATATACAACATAGTATGTGTGTATAGATACATATGATACTGTATATGAATACATATGTATATCTTATGTTGATGATCACAGCGAGTTTCCTCATGCAACATTTAGAGTGTAAAATAGTTTTTTATAACTTTGTAATAAGTAAAAGAAATGTGTATAAATAATTATGAAAATCAAATAGTAGGGGAAGACGTTTTATTGATACACCACTGCCATCCCCAATAATAGAAGGTACCTCAGCATGAGGCTGCATCCGAAGTTCTTTTAGATAATCAAGATGCTTGGGTTTGCAAAGCTCTGAGTTGTGTATTTGCAAAGCAGGAATGCTTGATTTGCCTCATTTCAACAATATTCATAGTCCCAAACTGGGCACAGTGGCTGTGAATGATTAAAAGGCAGGTCCTGAAAATGAATTCTCCAGATTACTGCCTTACAAGAAAGATAAACAGCAGCAAAATCCAAAGTTATATAGCTTCCTTGGATAAATAGTAGATGGCATTTGATACCTGATTTAGGTTAACATAGGGCAATGCCAAGCATTATCTCTTAGGATATCTCTTAGGATGGCAAAAAATTATTTTAGGTCAGTCTTCAACAACAACAACAGCAAAAAGAGTCTTCAAACAACTCTTAGTTCTTCTGAGATTCATATAGAGACAACTGAAAGATATAAATAAGAACAATTGTACAAAAAGTATTTAGACATTTAGTAGAATTTATTCAATCATTATGTTAAAGTTTGCGGCTGTTTGTATTTGATTTTATGTTTTGAAATAGATTTCACACAGAACACTGTATCAGGTCTTTGATTGTTGGGTTTGCATTCTTTCTCTAAAATTCTCTAGATTCAAAGATCTAGTTAATTAGGTCCCTCTGATTCTCAGCTATCCATTGTCTAATACAGACATTTTATGAGTTCCCTCTAATGCTGCTGTGAACTCACTGTGAATAACTGCTGCAATTGTGAGTTGTATAGATAAGGGGCTAAGCACTGAAATGCAACAGCTGGCTCCATAGCATAACTGAAGGTGAGTCCTTGTCCTTAACAGGACTTCTACATTCTACCACCATGGTTGTTTATCTGAAAAAGAAAAGTTACATGGGTGACATCACATACATCATGAAGGGATACTGGTGAAATACATCCCCATGTATCAAGGCCAGCCCATGGTTTTTTGTCCTATGCCATACTAAAGGGAGAACTACAAAATCCTTATGCTTTAGAAGGCTTCTTTTTTTATTAGATATTTTCTTTATTTATATGTCATATGATTTCTCCTTTCTCAGTTTTCCCTTCAAATAAAACAAAACAAAACAAAACAAAACAAAACCCAAAAAGCAACAAGAACAAACCCCTGTTCCCTCCCCCCTGCCCCTGCTCACCATCCCACCCTCTCCTGCTTACTGGCCCTGGTATTCCCCTACACTGGGGCACAGAATGTAGAAGGCTTCTTAACATCTAATTTCAAAACATCCCCATGTCAAGTATTGAGCATCATTTGTGTCAAGGAAGTTTCATGAAAATGTTCATCACACCTTTTCAGTGAATATCAATAGGACAATGACTTTGAATGAAGAAAATACAAGAAGACTATCTTGAAGTAAGGAGTTTCAAGACAAACTGCCCCTGCCACTGTTATTGCAAATGTACAGAAAGGCAAGGAATCATTCTGCAATCTAGTTTATGAGAAGATTTGCATGTTAATAACACATCGTACTATATTCTAAGAAAAATAATTATCAATACATCCCCATATTTCTACAACTTACAAGGATTTGGTTACAAGAGTACATATTACAAAAAAAATACCTAAAAATCCTGTTAATAATCTGCTTATAAATAATGCAGTCTATGAGATTCAGGCATGCATAGTATGTTTCCCAAACAAAGTATTAACAGTGTGCATGTTTTTTTTTTTTTTATGTTTTAAATACATTGCTTCAGGAGAAAACAAAACAACAAAAGTATTTACTGTACAATAGTAATAGATAAATACAATTCCAAATGCTTTAGGTTTTCTCTTGACAACCATCACACAGTAAAAAAATACATGTGAAAATATATTCTGATTGTTCATATTATTTCTAGTCAAGTAGTAAGTACTCTCATTTTCCTGATAGCAATAATAAACCACGGCTTCTATTTCCTTGCCATGTGCTATTAGCAATCACTTAGAATAGCAGCCTGCTCAGTTGAGTAGGTAAGCCACAGCAGGCTTTGGGGAGAGTGGCCAATAATCAGCAGGTTTATTGGATCTGCCAGCAGGTAAATTATTTTAAAACTTTAGCCTGCTGGGATTTTGTTCTCTGAAGAGTCTGTTTGTGTTTTGACTTTGCTGCATCTTTTGTAGTAGTGAATTTCACATTAGCACACACCAGCCAGAACTTTTGACACCTACATCAGAGGGAGCTAATTACTCACCAGTAGGGGTCATTACCAGTGAGCTTGCACTTAACACTGGAGAAATAGGAATTGACAGTTGTAATTATGTGGTTGCAAGGAAACCAATCTTCGAAGTGTATTTTCAGAATCTGGACTTACATGCATTTATTTATTGTATAAAAGTTATTTGAGTTAAGGAAAAGCATCTTCAGATGCAACAAAGTGGTAAATTAAGCTGTTGACACTGGACAATAATGGAGAAAAAGAATAATTAACAGAATTTTTTCTGACTCATATAATTTCTTAAGCAATATTGAGCCTGGCTTGATCATAGTGGTTTCCAATTGTAATTGCTGATAGGAGCAATTTGTTATGGGTTGCTTTGTACTGGGCACTGCAATGTGGTATGTATTGCATCTAATTCTTTTAAAACTCATCCAGAGGATTACTCTTTCCATTGTTTAGTACTGGAATGAAATGACTGTGCTGTTGTAACTTTCTGGTAGTGCACTTAACTAACATTGAACATGCTCTAAATAAAAGATGACCCAAAATATTAGGTGATTTTTAAACACTCCCATAGGATTACAATATTGTATCTCTATCTGTTAATAATACATGTTTAACTGTCTAAAAACTATGTAAGATGGTCTTACAAGAATGAAAGTTCAACTAACTCTAAATCAAATTATAAGGTATTTATTAATAAATAAATTACTAATTTATTCATTGAAAATAGAAAATTACCTATAATCAGAGTTTGACCCCAAAGTTAATCATGTTTATAAAACTATGAGTTTCTTTTTATATCTCCCTGTGCTAGCCATAACTATCTCTTTGGTAAAGGGTGATGATGCTATAAATTTTTTAAAGTAGCATCAGTAATCCAAATGCAAAGGACCATATCATGGTTTGGAAAATGAGGAACATTGGGACCACTATCAGTTGTGAACTTTGCACTAAGTGAGTGTTTGTTTATACAAATGGGCAAATTACTGTCACTTTCTCTAATCCAGAACACATATCTATATTACCATGACCAAGGGAATAAATCTAAATTTGGATTGGTTTTGATCCAGAAATGAGAAGGTCTTGATGATACTTCTAAACCTGCCAAATGACTTGTGAAAAAGCAAGAGTAGCTACTCCAAAAATCCTATGGGGAAGCTGCATGTTTACTCTTTAATTTTATTGCACGTTTAATATGTAAACATAGAAATCTAAGACAAAGCAGGTATATGATGCAACTGAATTTTAAATAATTAATCTGGATATTGTGCAGATATATGGGCTCTAGAGATAAAAGCAGTGATTTTGTCCATAACAGGAAGAACCTAGATAGGGGTAGTAGTACCAGAATTTTGTTGATGGAGATAAAGAACAGTAAATGGATTAAGATATATGTAGAAAGAATCAACAAGATGTGCCAGTACTTTATTTTTGTGCAGATACCTTCTTCTATAAGACAAGTTTGGTGGAAAAGCTGAAAATGTTATTGAAAGTATTTTTGGGGGGATGACTAAAATGAAAATAAATTACCTGCCTATTGAAAATTACCTACCCACACTAAGCAAATTAATAGAGATTTAGCTTGATTTTGGAGAAAAATAAATTGAACTTCAAAGAAAATGTCTACTTCTTACTACATGGATACAGTCTTGGCTCTAGCTAAAATTTCCAATAGTACTTGCATAATTGGTAGCAGTAGGGGGATTCAGTGTCCTGTACTTACGTTCATGACAGTCTTTACCAAAATGCTGTTAGCTGATGATCCTCTGCTAAGAGATATTGGGAAATTACATCAACTAAAATGGTTAGACTTGCATTAGTGTTTCTGCTACAAGAGATAATAAGGATACATAAGGATAATGAAGTCAGAGTTAAATAAATCAGTACTGTTTTTTAAACATTAAATTAATTGAATATAACTTGAAAGAATGTTTGCTGACTGAGCACCAAGGGATTTTTGTTGATGATTTTGTCTGTCATTGACTCTACAGAATCTAGAAACACCTGGAAAATGGAATCATTGAGCATCAGCCTGTGGGGGTTTCTGAATTATATTAATAGAGACAAAAGGCCCTATCAATTGTGAGTGATATCTTTCACCATCAGAGAGAGAGAGAGAGAAAGAGAGAGAGAGAGAGAGAGAGAGAGAGAGAGGGAGGTAGATCGAGGAAATGACACAGCAGCAAATCTTGAAACACACACACACACACACACATATACATATTGAGACAGAGAATGAGACAGCAACACATATTTATTTATTCCTTTCCTCCTAAAGGTAGATGTCACATACCAGTTGTTCCAAGCCCCAGCATCCTTGGCATCTCCACTATGACAGAACATATCTTGAAATGAGTTGTGAGATAGAATAAATCATTTCTCTCATAAGATTTCTTTCAGAGTAGTTTTGTCTCAGAAAATATTAAGCCTAAAGGCTTACCATTCAAGAGATTTATAGATATGTTAGATATGACACAAAAGATAATTAGACTATTTTCTCCCTTGGTTGAAAATATAATTATACCTCCAAAAGAATTTGGCCTTGTGGTTCAATGAATACAAATTGTATAACTCTCCAATGTTAAAAATTTACTAAAATTATTGAATGACCTTTCAAAGATCTCCATTATCTTTGTATTCAATGCTAGTTGGCATAAGGGCCAATTGTAGAGACACAGTTCATTTGATTGATACTGCATTTGTGTGAAGATTAGAGACTATTCTGGAAATTGTTTAAAAATCTTTATCCTGTATTTAATATTTTAAAAATAGCTATAAAATAAATATACTATTTATAAGAAGTAGTGATTGAGTTAATGAAAATGAATCTAAAGAAAGTGCTAAAAGCCATTCTTTGACATGAAAATTTATCTCTAAATTAAATAAAAATGATAAATAACATAGTAACCATAGTCCCTTATTTTTTAGACTCAATGAAATGATCATTTATATGTAGTAAAGGATATAACTTACATGTTAATTTACTCATAATTAACATAAATAAGAAAAAATGCTTTCTAAATCGAATAATTTTCTGAGAATACCAAAATGATTTACATCTCTTTTCTTTGTGATTCACCTGGCATAACGCTGGAGTGATTTTTTTTTAATACAAAAAATATACAGCCTTATAAGTTTTAATGATTGTGACTTAAGTAAGAATGTGTTTAAGTAAGAATGGCCTTCATAAATTAATGTGTTTGAATATTTGGTCTTCAGTTTGGGGCAGATTAGAAGGTGTGGCTTTGTTGGGGAATGTTACTGTGAGTCGGCTTTGTGGATTCAAAAGATTTGAGCCATTCCCAATCTTCTCTCTCGCTTTCTCTCTAACTCTCTCTCTCTCTTTCTCTCTCTGTCTCTCTGTGAGTGTCTGTGTGTGTGTGTCTCCTTGCTGGTCCTCAAGGTATAAACTCTCTACTACTACTTCAGAATCACGCCTGCCTTTCTGATACCCTATGATGGTCATGGACTCTAACCACTTGAAAGTATAAACCCTACAAAAACATTTATTTTATATGTTGCTTTCATTAGGATGGCTTAGGACATCAATAGAAAAATAAATAAGAATGTCTTTGGAAAATACTGAGCAATGGGAAAATAATCAGTTACATATTTTTAAGAGATAGCAATGGACAAGTAAAAGAGAAAACATTACTTTCTGAATTTTGTTTTTTAATGATCTCAAAACGTACTCAATTATTCTTATGACTGCAAAATAATCCTGTAACTGGACTATACCTTGACTTATAGTGTAATAATTCATTTAGCATTAGATTTATGTAAGAATTACTTTTGTATTGCTGTAACTAATATTTAATAATTTATTTTCAAGTTTTATTTTTTTAAGATATTTTCTTTATTTATATTTCAAATGATATCTCCTTTACTGATTTCCCCTCAAAAAAAAAAAAACCCTGTTCCCTCCCCACTCCCCCTGCCCACCAACCAACCCTCCCCTGATTCCTGGCTCTGGCATTCCCCTACACTGGGGCATATACCCTTCACAGGACCAAGGGCCTCTCCTCCGATTGATGACCAATTAGGCCATCCTCTGCTACATATGCACCAGGAGCGATGAATCCCTCCATGTGTACTCTTTAAAATGGGATGTAGTGCTAAACAAAGAATTCTCAACTGATGAATACTGAATGGCTGAGAAGCACCTAAAGAAATGTTCAACATCCTTAGTCATCAGGGAAATGCAAATCAAAATCACCCTGAGATTCTACCTCACATCAGTCAGAATGGCTAAGATCAAAAACTCAAGTGACAGCAGATGCTGGTGAGGTTATGGAGAAAGAGGAACATTTTTTCATTGCTGGTGGCATTGCAAGCTGGTACAACCACTCTGGAAATATCACTCCTGGGTATATACCCAGAAGATGCTCCAACATGTAATAAGGACACATGCTCCACAATGTTCATAGCAGCCTTATTTATAATAGCCAGAAACTGGAAACAACCCAGATGTCCCTCAACAGAGGAATGGATACAGAAATTGTGGTACATTTACACAATGGAGTACTACTCAGCTATTAAAAACAATGAATTTATGAAATTCTTAAGAAAATGGATAGATCTAGAGAATATCATCCTGAGTGAGGTAATCCAATCACAAAAGAACACACATGATATGCACTCACTGAGAAGTGGATATTAGCCCAGAAGCTCAGAATTCCCAAGATACAATTCACAAACCACAAGAAACTCAAGAAGAAGGAAGACCAAAGTGTGGATACTTCGATCTTTTTTAATAGGGGGAACAAAATACCCATGGAAGGAGTTGTAGAGACTAACTATGGAGCAGAGACTAAAGAAAGGACAATCCAGAGATTGCCCCACTGGGAATCCTTCCCATATACAATCAACAAACTTAGACACTATTGTGGATGCCAGCAAGTTCTGGCTGGCAGGAGCCTGATATAGCTGTCTCCTGAGAGGCTCTGACAGTACCAGACTAATACAGAAGTGGAAGCTTGGACTTGAGCTTT
>NW_022196910.1:40410893-40415703 GCF_008632895.1 Mastomys coucha
AAAAAAAAAGTACATATTTCATAAAAAAAAAAGAAGTGGAAGCTTACAGCCATCATTTGGATGCAGTACACGGTCCCCAATGATGGAGAAAGAAAAAGAAACCAAGGAGCTGAAGGGTTTTCAGCCCAGTAGGATGAACAACAATATGAACTAATTAGTACCCTCAGAGCTCCCAGGGACTAAACCACTAACCAAATATTTTCTATAAAAATTCATTATTAAGCATTATTGAACACCACTATCAAGATATAAGAAAGTAAATGTCCTGGCTTGTAAAGAAGGGAGAGAAAATGCCAAGGCATTTCTCAATGTTAAATAATAAAACTGATCCCAGTGTTACAATGTTGTCTGTTTTAAAGACTATTATGTTATGCGTATTTTAATTGGAAAATAACTATGAGATCTTCCATTCATTATCATGTCAGTTTTAATCATAGCCTGAGTTTAGAGAAATATCAAAATAGTTGCCAGGTTATTGGTGGTTATAAGACAGACTTTATTTAAAATACTATTATTATTTCATTTGAAATTATCTTCTGTGGATTGTATGATTAAAATATGGAGTATTTAAAAATAATATGTGAAACAAATATGTTAAGGGGTGAAGGCTTAACAGTACATTTTGGAGTGACAGGAAAATAATTAGTGTTCTTACTAAATACCCTCTAAAGAGAAAAAGTTTCAAATGGTACAGATGCAGAAGGAAGAAAATTTCAAAGCAAGAGCTGATTAATAAAGAGTAGACGGTCTTTGAGAACAGTGTACTTGGAGAGATACCATAGGACAAACACTATTTTCTTAATTTTTCCCACATTTTCTTTTCTTATATGCTTATAATTGATTTGATCTAAAGCAAATGAGAAAAAAGCACTTGTGTGGAAATCATGAGAAGCAAATAGACAAATTATATAAATGAGGTAGAATTCAGAAAAAAATATTCTTAAATTGGATAATGGATTTCATGACATTTGAGGACTAAGAGGAGAAATGGATCAAACATAACTAATAATCAAAGGTATATGATAAACATACAAGATAATATTAAGGAATTGAAAACAAAGAAGTGATATAGAATCAAATACATGTTTGGATAAAGAGAGAAGAAGTGTCAATGCAGAATTTCAGAAATATGTTACATATTCTAATTGACCAAGCTTATGATTCATAAAAATAAAAACAATCATAACAACCAAAAACTTGAATGTTCTTTAAGTAATATGTTATGCTTAGAAAAAAATAGAGCCTTATTACTGATACAGAAATCAAACAAAATGGGAGATATCAAGGGAAGTAAGGAAATTCTATTCAACATGACATGGAAAATAACCATTTCACGTAATACTGAGACATGAATAGAAAATATAACACTTGAAAATTCAACATCAGTAATCTTTTCAAATATTTGACTTCAAATCTTTTCATATTTGACCAGAGTCCAAAGGTCTAGTTGCACAGACAATATTGGAATGTATGGAGTGATATCAACATATTCAACATATTTTTAAAAATCATATCTATCAAAGTGCTAAATGTATTTTGGCAAAAAAATGGAGAAATAAAGTTCTGGCTATTTTTTGGAGAAATTATGTTCTGGTTAATTTTATGTCCACGTTACACAAGCTAGAGTCATCTGAATGGTAGCAACCTCTCAATTGAAGAAATTTCTCCTAAAGATCCATTTGTAGTGCATTTTCTTAATTGATGATTGGATTAATGAATGAGGTTCTAGGTTATTGTGGATGGTCCTATCCCTGGGCTGGTGGTCCTGGGTTCTATGAGAAGGCAGGCTGAACAAGCCATGATGAGCAAGGCAGTAAGCAGCATCCCACCATGGGCTCTGCATTCAGCATTACTTGAGTGACTTTGTGACTTCCTTCAATGAACAGTGATGTGGAAGTGTAAAGGAAATAAACCCTTTCTTTTCCAAGTTACATTGTTCATGATGCAATAGAAACCCTAAGATAAATAGGAAATAGAACATCAGTTTGTAGCAGAAGCAGTAGTTATGAAATGTTGGATATATACACAGTTTAACTTATTTTTATGTTTTTTTAAATACTGGATGTGATCAAGTTATTCTTTGTTGTAAAGACAAATGGGAAAGTAAAAATTGAGTATAAGACAAGGGTTGACACTCAGTTGGGGAAGCCTTTCTGAAAATAAAACTAAAAATAAAAGATAAAATTTTTAGTTAGAAGGTTGCTGAAATAATTTACTATTTACCATTTTATGGGATAGCTACTTCAATTTCTGGAAATCGAAATTTAGTACCTTGGGAGTTAGTTATATGCACTAAAATCAATTATGGATATTCTACTTTTATGCTCCACTAGGACTTTCATTGGTGAATGAAGGCAATACATAATAACCTATGTCACAAGGCAGAAACTGATAAGGCACCTCTACAGGCTGTCTTTGTGATGAAGAAACATTTTAAAACATCATCTTCAGTTAATTATTGCTTACTGTCTGTGTTTCTTCCTTAGAATAGAAATTACAGTCCTTCCAATCATCCTGCATTGTTCCTGAGATTCACTGCAACTCAGAAATATGATGTCTTCCAGCCTCCACTGACTTTGAAATTTATATGTTATATATTGACCACAAAGAAAATCTAAAAAGACATGATGACAGGCCACTTCGTGGCTGAGAATTTTAAAGATTTTGTAAGTTTCTGTTTGATCCTAACCACTTGGCCTTTTCCCTGACAAGATTTCAAACAGTACATTCTTTCAAATTGTATCTTTCAATGAGGACTTGTGAATCAGATGTGCTGTATGACCTACAGCCTACCTGCAGGCCCAACAGAGGTAAACCCTTCCAAGGTTAGCTGATTTCATCTTGGTGCAGGAAGAGACTTGCTGAATTATAGCTAGGAAAAGGTATTTGTAGGAAAACACCACAGAACTGGGTGCCTTTCCTGAAGCATGGCTATAGTAAAAGTTGGATATTGCTTCTTCACTTGACCTTGTCCTTGAAAATAGACAAACAGACATGCATGTGCTATATATTCATATATGAAGTGTTTCTATAATGCTGTGTGTGTTGACACATATTTTTAATTCATAGGCAAAGGCAGAACCATATTTAATATGGATTGTCAAAATGTTCAAATTTATAATGGAAATATATATTATATATATTTATATGCATAAATTATATATAATATATAATATAATATATTATATATAATTTATATATATATATTTTGAATTTTGATAATTTTTGGGCTAATAATACATAGTTACCACCCTTTCCAAGTGATTGTGCTGAGAGGCAGCCAGTTGTGACTGGTGTTACCGCAATCAAGTACTGGGTCATGAGATCCTTAGCTTGTAGAATTTGGTAACTCCCTGGTATTCTTCCAGTGACTGGGATGGATATGTCTTTACTTTCTGCTCTTTATAGACTC
This sequence comes from Mastomys coucha, assembly GCF_008632895.1. Lineage (NCBI taxonomy): Eukaryota > Metazoa > Chordata > Mammalia > Rodentia > Muridae > Mastomys > Mastomys coucha. The sequence continues at coordinate 40,414,306 of NW_022196910.1, forward strand.
CTGCTTTCTGCTATATTGGTTCTCCATCTAAATGCTCATCTCTATACTTCCCTTACCACCTATTATCTCTATAGCTGTTGTCTTTTCTTAATCTCTGATGTTCATCAGCTTAATAAAACATGAGCTATTAATGAAAATGCTGGTGAGGTTTCATACTCAACCATGATGTTCTGTCCATCAGAAAAGCCATAAGTAGACAAAAGATCTCTCTGAATTTCCTTAATTGGCTCAGTATTGCAACAGCATGTAGCAGCATCTGAGTGTGATTCTCTGTTGAATTAAGAAGTGACCTGAATGTAGCAATAAAGTGACTACTAATGATGCTCTGCTATACTCATAGATCAGGGCTTTGTTTAGCCATCATCAGGGAAGCTCTATCCTGATGTAAATGGGAACAAACACAGAGTGAGAAAACTTGGGATAATAGGTTCTAACTCTTGGTCCTAAATGGGACGTCTCAATAAAATCCCTCCCTTTGAGTCTCAGGAATCCAGCAAGAGATATAAAGATTGATTTTAAGATCTATAGTTGGTGGTGAACACCAAGATAACAAGACCTTGTAAGTACAGCAGGATGGACACCCATATGGACACAGATACTGTGTCATCATACCCGTGTAGTTGTTGCAGTAAAAATGAAAACCAGAGCTTATTTACCCCAGTTACTATAAGGATACGAGGGAGTTACCAAATTTCCCCAGTGGAGAATCTCATTATTTATTACTTGGTAGCTGTAACACCAATAAAGACTAGGAGTCAAGGGTCTCTACACCTCAGTTTGAGAGCAGTAGTAAGAGTCACCATGTGATGATACAAATATTATCTTCTGGTCTGTGCTGGTATCCTGAGCAGACCTTGGGCACAAGCTCTGCAGCCAGTCCCACAACACCCAGAGGAAGCTCCACTCCCAGGCACTCTGACACACCCAGGATCAGAGGTGAGGAGGTACCAACATCTGTCCCAACACTGGGAGTAACTGGGACCAGCAGGACCAGGCACACAGAAACTCCTCCAGCCCAGTGACTCGGGTTCCTTCCGATCTGTCTGGGCTTCTGTCCAGAGCAGACCTTGGGCACAAGCTCTGCAGCCAGTCCTACAACACACAAAGAAAGCCACACTCCCAGGTGATCTAACAAGGCTAGGATCCCAGGATCCCAGAATCACAGTGTCACAGAGACAGCTTGACTCTGAGGAGTTCTGACACAACCTGGATTACAGAAAGGACAGGCTCCAGTCATATTTAGCAAGGGCAGGTAACACTACAGATAACCAGATGGTGGGGGGCAAGCATAAGAAAATAAATAACACAAACCAAGGCCACTTGGATCATCAGAACCCAATTCTCCCACCATAGCAAGTCCTGGACACAGCATTACACCAGAAAAGCAAGATTCAGATA
>NW_022196910.1:40415951-40417231 GCF_008632895.1 Mastomys coucha
ACAAAAATCCCTTAAAGAACTACAGGAAAACATAATCAAACAGGTGAAGGAAATGAGCAAAATCATCCGAAATCTAAAAATGGAAATAGAAACAATAAAGAAAACAGAAAGAGAGACAACCCTGGCCATACAAAACCTAGGAAAGAAATCAGGAGTCATAGATGCAAACATCACCAACAGAATACAAGAGAAAGGAGAGAATCTCAGGGGCAGAAGACACCATAGGAAACATTGACACAAAAGTCAAAGATAATGCAAAAAGCAAAAAGTTCCTAATCCAAAACATCCAGGAAATACAGGACACAATGAGAAGATCAAACCTAAAGATAATAGGCATAGAAGAGAGTGAAGATTCCCAATGTAAAGGGCCAGTAAATATCTTCAACAAAATTATAGAAGAAAACTTCCCTAACCTAAAGAAAGGGATGCCCATGAACATACAAGAAGCCTACAGAACTCCAAATAGACTGGATCAGAAAAGAAATTTCTTCTGACACATAATAATAAAAACACCAAATGCACTAAACAAAGAATTTTAAAAGCAGTAAAGGAAAAAGGTCAAGTAATATATAAAGGCAGGCCTATCAGAATTACACCAGACTTCTCACCAGAGATTATGAAAGCTAGAAGATCCTGGGCAGATGTCATACCACCCTGAGAGAACACAAATGCCAGCCCAGGCTACTATATTCTGCAAAACTCTCAATTACCATAGATGGAGAAAACAAGATATTCCATGACAAAACCAAATTTACACAATATCTTTCCACAAAACCAGCCCTACAAAGGATAATAGATGGAAAAGATCAACATAAGGAGCAAAGCTGCACCCTAGAAGAAGCAAGAAGGCAATCTTTCAACAAATCCACACAAACCTAATTCCACCTTTTTACAACAAAACAACAGGAAGTGGCTATTACTTTTTCTTAATATATTAATATGAAACTTAATATTACCAACATATCCTATTCGATTGAAATCCAATAATATGAGGCATTGGAAATTTGTTGATTGTCATCCAATGGTCCCTCTAATTTGGTAATTGGAGAAGTAGGTCCAACATTGTACAATCTATATATACTTTCAGCTTGTTTGTGACAGTGTCTTGCTGTGTACAACATAATGGTCTTGAAATCTTGCTTCTCCTATCTCTGCCTCTCTGAGAGGTAGCATTGTTTATTTCATGTCTTTACACTATACTATGGTTATTATAACAGCTTATATATTTCAAAAGTATTTATATACCCAAAAGAAACATTGAGGATTAACTAGGGAGGTTG
>NW_022196910.1:40417874-40423109 GCF_008632895.1 Mastomys coucha
AGTGATGTATTATTTTGAAGTATACAGTTAATATGTTTAGAGTTATTTAAAATTTATATTGAGAAAAAATGTATTTTCACTATTGATGTAGACGAGCATCTACATAAGACTGTTAAACTGCTTGTTGTTTTATATCAAACAACTTTTATAATACTTATTTTTATTGCTATAATATTTTATAAATTTTAAGGAATATAACAAAAAAGATATTGTACGTATTGAAGGAGGGTCTCTGGGAGGAGTGGGGGTACAAAAGGGAAACAAGAATGTGATTTAATTCTATTTACTTAAAATATGTTTTTAAATGTTAATAAATTCAGATAAATTGAAATCATGTAACTTTTCTCATCATAATGCAATAAAAGTTTAAAAAATAAATATATCTTCTTCTATGAGAGATATGATTGCTGTGCACTGCATGCAAGACTATGGACAATCAAGTTTTAATAGACTATTACTCTGACATGAGAGCCGGACCTATAAATCTCTAATCTCCTTTGTTTTGATATTTTGCCACTTCTCCCTTCTCTTTCTCCTTTCTCAACTCTCTCACAGCTTTCTCTGCTTGCCTTCTAATTCATCAAGTTGTAAGTCTCATAACCCTCTACTATTCAGTTACTACAGGTTTAACTTCCATATCTAAAATGTATCCACAGCATTCAACCCACATGACTGCCAATGGTGAGTGAAAATCTGTCTGTTTAGGATTTCCATCTAAATAATGTAAAAGAGAACCAGACACATAGACTAACTAGTTAGATGATTAGTTTGCTAGATGATAGACAGGTAGACTAGCAGACAGACAGACAGACAGACAATAGACAAATAGATAGATAGATAGATAGATAGATAGATAGATAGATAGATAGATAGATAGACAGAGCTGATACCAAGGTGTCCTTGCTGACAGGATCCTGATATGGGTGTCCTCTTAGAGATTCTGCCAGCACCTGACTAAGAAAGATTCAGATACTCACACTCAACCATTGCATTTACCTTGGGACCCCAATGGAAGAAATAGGGGAAGGGCTAAAAGAGCTGAAGGGGATTGCATCTTTATAGGAAGAACAACAGTATCAACTAACCAGACCCCACTCCCCCGAGCTCCCAGAGACTAAATAGAAGAGTGTCTATAAATGGGCCAGTTCATGGCTCCAGCTACATATGTAGCAAATGACTGATTTATCTGGCAGCAGTGAGAGGGGTGGCACTTGGTCCCATGGAGACTTGATGCCCCAGAGAATGGGGATGCTAGAAGAGTGAGGTGGGACTGGGTGGGTGGTGGAACACCCTCTTCTAAGGCAAAGGGTATAGGGATGGTGTAGGGGGTTCGTGGAAGGGAGGCCAGATGGAGGATAATATCTGAAATGTAAACTAATAAATTGACTAATAAATTAAAATTTTATATAAACATATATTAAAGCTATAAAAATAATAATGATGGTGATAATGATAGGTGATAGAGAGACAGAGATAGATAAGATGTGACAGAGATTTGTTGTATCTATAAAAATCAAATTCGGGCTGGGTGGTGCTGGCACACGCCTTTAATCCTAGCACTTGGGAGGCAGAGGCAGGTGGATTTCTGAGTTCGAGGCCAGCCTGGTCTACAGAGTAAGTTCCAGGACAGCCAGAGCTATACAGAGAAACCCTGTCTCAAACAAACAAACAAACAAACAAAACAACAACAAAAAATTAAATTCCTTTTCTAGTATAAGTTATGTTTAAGAATGTATAGCAAATATCAAATATTAGATTGCTTTATTAGATAGTTCAAAACCTCACAAAGATAAATTAATAAATACTTTTTAAAAGATAAGTTCTTTTGGTCTTTTTTTAAATTATTTTTTATTGAATATTTTCTTTATTTACATTTCAAATGTTATTCCCTTTCCTGGTTTCCCTCCCTCCCATAAACACCCTCCCACTGCTTCTATGAGGGTGTTTCTCCACCCACCCACCTACTCCCACCTCCCCTCCTTCAATTGCCCTACACTGGGGCATCTACTGAGCCTTCATAAGACCAAGGACCTCTCCTGACATTGGTGCATGACAAAGCCATTGTCTGCTACATAAGCAGCTGGAGCCATGTGTACTCCTTTGTTGATGGCTTAGTCCCTGGAAGTTCTGGGGGATCTGATTGGTTGATATTGTTTTTCTTTCTATGGGATTGCAAATCTCTTCAACTCCTTCAGTCCCTTCTTTAACTCCTCTATTAAGGACCCCATGCTCAGTCCAATGCTTGGCTGCTAACATCTGCCTCTGTATTTGTCAGGCTCTAGCAGGGCCTCTCAAGAGACAGTCATATCAGGCTCCTTTCAGCATGTACTTTTTGGCATCCACAATAGTGTTAGAGTTTGGTAACTGTAAATGGGATAAATCTTCAGGTGGGACAGTCTCTGGGTGACCTTTCCTTTAGACTCTGCTCAATACTTTATCTCCATATTTGATCCTGTGAGTATTTTGTTCTCCTTTTAAGAAGGACTGAAGCACCCACACTTTGATCTTTCTTCTTATTGAGCTTCATGTAGTCTGTGAATTGTATCCTGGTTATTTGGAGCTTTTGGGCTAGTATCCACTTATCAGTGAGTACATACCATGTGTTTTCTCTTGCACTTGGGTTACCTCACTCAGAATGACATTTTCTAGTTCTATCCATTTGCCTAAGAATTTCAAGAATTCATCGTTTTTAATAGCTGAGTAGTACTCCACTTATTATCCAGGGAAGTCTTTTGTTTCCTCTACTAGAAAATGACCTTGAACTCCTTCTGTCTCTACTGCTTAATCTCCTGATTACATGTATGTACTATTATTCTTTGTATTTTAGTTAACACTAGAGTCTATTTTTATTTATTAATATTTAATTTTAAGATTTTAAAATATTATTGCCCCAGATACATTTTTCAATATTCTATACTCTAGTTTTCTTTATTCCAGAATCAATCAATTTTTCTTGGAATATGAGTTCTCAATGTCTATTACACATATATATCTTACATTGGACAATATTGATCACTAGATACTTCTAATAAATATGATACATATACAGAAAAAAAAAACTCATGATGTTCTATTGTCTTGATAAGTATAGATTTTTCAGACCAGAGGAAGTGAAAAAGTACCATGCAACAAATGTAGTTTTGGTCCCTAACTTATTAAAGCAAAAAAAACCACTATACTTGCTTTTCTTCATCTTCTAAACTATTTGGGCAAACATTGTTGTGAATTATAAGTTCAGAAAATAAACCTGACCAGCCCTGCTTTTCTTGAAAATTTACTCTTTGTATAGCTCAAAATTAGACAGTGTTCCTTGAGCTTTCTTTGAGAAGCATAAGAAATCATTCCTATTAAGCATTGTAATGTGTAACTCTTGAGTCACACATTTTTCCCTCATAAAACTGACTGAAATAGACTAAAGGAAAACTTCAGACTTTAAGAAATGTCTCACGATTGCTTTTTTCTGACCTGAAGACAGTGAAATATGACTTTTTAGATGAAAGGGATTTTATGTTCTCTCTGTTCACAAACTGGATATTTTTTTATTTGAAAATATGAGTGGTTAATGTTAGCCTTCCATGACTTTGACATCTTGTTTGAGATTAATAATGATCAAAATTTCAGATACTTTTATATACTTCAAATTGCCTAAGATTTCTAAAAAATAAATAGGCTCTGATAAAGTAGAAATTATAACCTAATCATTTATTATAATTAGAGTTTAAAGCCATTAATAAAATACCTGTAAAATTTGGGTGTGATAAATGTCACTAATAATATTTTATTACTTGTTTAAGCCCAATATATATTAAAAATATATGTACACAGATGTCAGGACTTTTATAACTTAAAATTTAATAACACAGATTAAATGTGAAGGAAAAACTGAAAACATGGAATACATACAACATTAGGTATGTAGCTAATGAATTGCCTTTAGACTGACCATAGTTCTTGACAGTCTTGGGTCTTCAAGCCTTTAGCAGCCTTATATTCTACTTTGTCATGTACATTTGTTGTTTCACAACATCAATTTTATTTTTCTAGTACACAAATCTGTTCAATGTGATTTGACTAGTAAGACTACACATTTATCAGAACACGTTGGCACCTGCTTTTAATCCCATCACTTGGGAGGCAGTGGCAGGAGAATCTCTGAGTTGGAGGCTAGCCTGGTCTGCAAAGTGAGTGCCAGGACAGCCAGTAATACACAGAGGAAACATGTTTCAAAAGACAATCAAGACAAATAAGTAAATGAAAAGGTAAATAAATGTTTTTAGTATAGAATACAAAACATTATGGGAAGAGAATTGTAAAAACTTGTTTTTAATCTCCCACATGATAAAAGAACTTTTCCTTTAAAAATTAAATGAAACTGCTAACATCTATATAAAATTTTTGATTTTTATTCAGGTCCAGGGTAAGGTAGCTCAGCAATGACAGGCTTATTATTTTATTTTATTCTTGAGATTATAATATAATTATGATAATTTTCCTTTTTCTTTCCTTCCTCCAAGTTTTCTCATATACCTTTCTCTTGTAAACTTGTAGCTTCTTTTTCAATTAATTGGTAGTGCTGGAGCTTACAAGTCTCGCTAATTTACTTTAAATTTTATAATTTTTTATTTATTTAATCTTTTTTTTTTTACACTCCAGATTTTATCCCTCTCCCAGTCCACCCTCTGACAGTTCCATAACCCATACCGCCTCCCCCTCACCCGCGTTTCCACTAGGATGTCCCCACCCTCTACCCCACTAGACCTCCCCTGGGGTCTCCAGGAAGATAAAGAGGAAATTCTTTCTCAAAATGTTACTACTATAATATATTTTTAATCCAGTTTCTCCATAATCTCTTTCCCAAATTCCCTCTGACTTCCTCTCCCCTCAGGTTCCACTCGTTTTTATCTCTCATTAGTGAGAAGGCTTCTAGGATATAACAACCAACAGGACAAGATAATAATATTTTAAAAAATTGTATTGAGGATGGACAAGATAATCCAACAGAAATACTTGTAGAAGGAGAGAATATATTTTCAATAAATGAATAAAAGCATAAACAAATAATTGAAATGATTTTTTCAAATAAAATTTTAAATTGCAACTATAAGTGATAAGTATAACAATGATATCAGATCTGGGCTGGTGCCATGAGTAGACCTTGGGCACAAGCTCTGCAGCCAGTCCCACAGCACCCAAAGGAAGCTCCACTCCCAGGTGCTCTAACACGCAGAGGATCAG
>NW_022196910.1:40423735-40423977 GCF_008632895.1 Mastomys coucha
TCTTCTAGTCTGTCTGGGATGGCTGTGCCCTGAGCAGACCTTGGGCACAAAATCTGCAGCCAGTCCCAAAACACCCACAGGAAACTCCACTCCCAGGTGCTCTAACAAGCTCAGAATCACAGGATCCCAGAGACAGCTTGACTCTAAAGAGTTCTGACACAACCAGGATCACAGCAAGGACAGGCTCCAGTCAGATTTTGCAAGGGCAGATAGCACTAGAGATAACCAGATGGCGGGGGGGG
>NW_022196910.1:40423987-40431686 GCF_008632895.1 Mastomys coucha
ACACAAACCAAAGTTACTTGGCATCATCAGAACCCAATACTCCCACCATAGCAAGTCCTGGACACACCCTCATACCGGAAAAGCAAGATTCAGATATATATTCACTTCTCATGATGATGATACAGGACTTTAAGAAAAACATAAATAGCACCCTCAAAGACATACAGGAGAACACAGGTAAATAGCTAGAAACCCTTCAAGAGGAAACACAAAAATCCCTTAAAGAACTACAGGAAAACACAATCAAACAGGTGAAGGAAATGAGCAAAACCATCCAGAATCTAAAAATGGAAATAGAAATAATAAAGAAATCAGAAAAAGAGACAACCCTGGAGATAGAAAACCTAGGTAAGAAATCAGGAGTCGTAGATGCAAGCATCACCAACAGAATACAAGAGATAGAAGAGAGAATCTCAGGGGCAGAAGACACCTTAGAAAACATTGACACAATTGTCAAAGAAAATGCATAAAGCATAAAGCTCCAAACCCAGAACATCAGGAAATCCAGGACACAATGAGATGACCAAACCTAAGGATAATGGGTATAGAAGAGAGTGAAGACTCCCAAGGTAATGGGCCAATAAATATCTTCAACAAAATTATAGAAGAAAACTTCCCTAACCTAAAGAAAGATGCACATGAGCATGCAAGAAGCCTACAGAACTCCAAATAGACTGGATCAGAAAAGAAATTCCTCCTGTCACATAATAATCAAACACTAAATGCACTAACAAAGAAAGAATTTTAAAAACAGTAAGGGAAAAAGGTCAAGTAACATATAAAGGCAGGCCTATCAGAATTACACCAGACTTCTCACCAGAAACTATGAAAGCTAGAAGATCCTGGGCAGATGTCATACAGACCCAAAAGAACACAAATACCAGCCCAGGGTACTAAACCCAGCAAAACTCTCAATGACAAAATGAAATTTACACAATATCTTTCCACAAATCCAGCCCTCCAAAGTATAATAGATGGAAAACATCAACATAAGGAGCAAACTACATCCTAGAAAAAGCAAGAAAGTAATTTTTCAATATCTACACAAACCTAATTCCACCTCTTACAACAAAAACAACAGGGAGTAACAATTACTTTTTCTTAATATCTTAATATGAAAATTGATATTACCAACATATCCTAATCAATTGAAATCCAAAAATATGAGGAATTGGAAATTTGTTGACTGTCATCCAATAGTTTCTCTAATTTGGTAATTGGAGAAATAGGTCCAATATTATACACACTTTCAGCTTGTTTGTTTGTGACAGTGTCTTGCTGTGTACAACATAATGATCTTGAAATCTTGCTTCTCCTATCTCTGCCTCTCTGAGAGGTAGCGTTGTTTATTTCATGTCTTTACACTATACTATGGTTATCAGAACAGCTTACATAATTCAATACCCAAAAGAAATGTAGACAATAATTGGGAGGTGGCTTGTAAGAGAACAAAAGTGAGACTGAATGCTTTATTTGACATGTGTAACTCATGTATCAAGTTTGAAGAAGAGGACTTTATAAGTTACTCTTTCTCTGAAATGAATGCTTTTCCTAATTATCACAGCTAATGAACCAAATTCTTACCCACACCTAATGTCTGTGCCACCCTCCAAGCAGAACCATTGTTCATTGAAACAGTTGGTGAATGACTTTGTGGATAGATCATCTTAGTACACACACCATTTCTTAAATGAATGTAACCTGTACTCTGTGGTCTGAGAGTAAAGTCACTCACTCAAGTCAAATAGCTTTGACCATAGCAGGAAGTCTGTATCTAAAAATCGAGCCTACAATTCATTCCGTCTTGCAGCAGCTTAGTTACAATGGAGGTAAAATCCTTTGGTTGTGTGAGGGTCATTGAAGTACAGCCTTATTACAATGAAATCCAATGTCTAATAATTTTTTTGTATTTTGGGCTTGTACCACAGTAAGAACCAAGATTTAAAGCTCTACTAAATACAAAACAAACAAACAAACAAACAAACAAAAAGACTTTATATATTTATGTTCAGTTAAAAATTCTAGTAGTGATGTGTTATTTTAAAACATACAGTTAATATGTTTGGAGTTATTTAAAATTTATTTTGAGAAAAATGGATGTATTTTCAGTATTGCTGTAGAGAAGCATCTACATAAGATTGTTAAATTGATTGTTGTATTATATTAAACAACTTTTATAATACTCATTTTAATTTTTATAATATTTTATAAATTTTAAAGGATATGACAAAAAGATATTGAAGGGGGTTCTCTGGGAGGAGTTGGGGTACAAAAGGGAACAAGAATGTGATTTAATTCTATTTACTTAAAATATGTTTTAAAATGTTAACAAATTCAGATAAATTGAAATCATGTGACTTTTCTCATCATAATTCAATAAAACTTAAAAAATAAAATAAGCCAATATATAAAAGGATAGCAAGAAAAATAAAAATTGTTGTGACTGTCACCTTAAAAAATGGCAATAATGCCGGGCGGTGGTGGCGCATGCCTTTAATCCCAGCACTTGGGAGGCAGAGGCAGGCGGATTTCTGAGTTCAAGGACAGTCTGGTCTACAGAGTGAGTTCCAGGACAGCCAGGGCTACACAGAGAAACCCTGTCTCGAAAAACCACAAAAAAAAAAAATGGCAATAGTGATGTCAATACTAATTTTAAAGAAAAACTTCACATTGTTCTTCATTAGTATGCCTAAAAAACATATAGTAATTTGATAAGTACAGATATATTCTCCAGTGATTGAGAACAGGAGAACTGGCCTTAGCAATATAGGAGAGCTGGCTCTGGTGGCATGGGTGCAGCTGACCAACTCAGCTACCACCCAGTGCCAGGATTCAAGGTTTTGTGAGTTAGTGAACCCCAACATCTATCCCATCTATGAACTACTGCAGCATGGGAAGGGGCCAGTCTGGCAGAAGTTAAGCTGTAGCATCTCCATGACACAGGGCAACAATAGGTATCTTGGTATCTGAGAAGAGCCCAGGTGAGGATGCAGTATTGATGGTGTAGTAGAAGCCAGAGGCTTCAAACCAGACAAATGACTCACTGCAGTGAACATTTGCAGGTGGAGATGAATGGACAAATGGTATACTGTGGGACTCACTGTGATACGCCAAAGCTTCCACTGTGAGATGAATTCTATTCGTTTGTTTGTTTTGTTTTGTTTTGTGGAGGAGTTTGCATGGGTGAAGAGCAGATATGGAAGGATGAGAAGATGAATGGGACTGAGATGCATGATGTGAAATTCACACAGAATCAATGAAAAAAGTTAAAAAGTAGGAATGTAAGTGAATAACATTTAGGTAGTACATCTATTTTGTTCATATAAAAAGAGGCATTTAAATAATTTTAGACATCTTCTAAGAGCAGAGTCTTGAACCTGAGATCTATGGTTAACAGACATATGGTCAAAATATGAGACTAGGGAGGATCTTCAGCACATTATGGCTGTTTTATCTACAAGAAAAAGATGCTAAATCATTTGATGCTTAAATATTCATATAATTTAAAAATAAGTCAAGTAGTTCAAACAATGGACTGCATGTAGTAAATACTTTATAATGTTATGCAATGTCCAATGTGTGTAAATAAAAAATGTATAAGGTAATAGTTTTCAAATGCTTTTTTTAAATCAGTGTTGGGGTCAAGTACAATAATGGGTAGTCAGTTCTACACAATAAGCATGCTATGAATAATTAGTAAGTATGAGTGCTCATTTTTCATTACTGCAATACCCAAGCACTTCTGATCATTACAAACACACTGATACACAGCATGATGAGGCTGCCAGTGGTGTTGAGCAAAGGGCTAAGACATATGTACAGCTGTATGTTGAAGGAGATGGTGAAATAAGAAGTTAATACTGTAAGCTAAGGGAAATAATTGAGAAAATTCAGTGATGTGCACAGGGTACATGCTCAGGGATCTTTAAGATCTTGATATCTCTAGAAAAAATGAACATGTAGAACAGTTTTGTGAGTAGTGAGTGTTGTTCCAAAAGCTTGATATTTTTTAAGTGAGGGAGTGTGTCTGTAAGAGTACCCATAGAATATAATAGAAGCACAAATTGAGTTTAAACTCTGTAATTTAAGAAGTATTCCTGAGAATTTTATTGAATATAAGCAGCATTCAGTTTAGTCCAGATATGGCCTATAGAAAAACTTCCAAATAAACTGATAAATATTGTATTAGTCTATATTTTTAAGTAAAATAATAAAAGGTTATATAATTTGGTCTTCTAAGTAGGTGATAAATAGTATAATTTGGTATTCAAGGATAGATTACCAAGGAAACTTCAAATATAATTGCATTGTGATTGAGATAGCATATTCAGTAACAACGCGTCTTGCTTACTGAGCAGGTATGAAACATTAAGGGATTACTGTCCTCAAGGGGCATTATTTTTTATTAATGCTGCATTACCAATTTATAATCATATGAAAGAAATAAAAATATTGACATTCATCACAGAGCCTAGTATATAGAATAAGCTAAAGATTATCTAAGATTTAATACAAGTAAAACTTCTGAAAATTATTTTATCTTGACTATTTAGCAGGCATTTGTAGCTCCTTAAAATATTACTGACCAAACTACATTATCTTTATAGAAAGTGTGGAGAGATTTAATATAAAATCATATTGGTGTCAAGTTACATGTAGCATTGAACTGCTAAGGTTTTCTTTCAAAATTTCTTGATAAGAATAAAAATGACATATAAAGCAATTTGTATTATTAAGATTGAGTTGAATACATGTCTTACAAAATAATACCTTAGAATTCATTTTTATTAATGTTGAAAGTTCACTATAAAATATAAGTAAATATTAAATAATTTTTCATTGAACTTGTGACAGTAGTGACAGTATATAGCATAACCTGATAAAGTTTTCAACTAAATACGTTATATTCAGCATCTCTCAAGAACTTATTTAGGAGTTTATATCACTTTAGCCCTACTTCTTTTTAAGGATAGTATGAATATTTTTTTCCCTTTGATTATTGTTTATTTTGTTTTGCTTTCCCATTTTCATTTTAACTCCACCACAAAGGCAACTGGTAGGGTTTCCACAAAGGTTTTCATTTTTCTTGACATTTTCTGGATCTCTTCATCCTACCCTAAATTCATTCTCTCTTGCAAATATCATCAAATCTAAAAACCAAGATATTCTAAAGGAGTTACCAAGGTCAGTAGGAGGGTGGCAGCTTATGCATTCTTCAATTTGTTCCCTGCAGAACTTGCCAGTATTTGCTAGGGTGCTCAATTTCCTATATATACAACTTTCCATCTTCCTTGTGTAGATCACAAGAGTTTTCTTACTTACCAGTGTTTCGTGCAATGCACTTTGCTTCTGTGTGGGAGCTGGGGTAGCTAATATATCTATGTCCACATTGCTGAGCAGCAAAACCATTTCGTATTCAATTTCTTTTTCCAGATGTTATTAATTTGAGATACAGATGGAAAACTGCCTTGCTTTGCAACCACACGAGAAACTATTCTAGGGAGCAGCAAGTCTCCTCTTGAAAGCTTAAATACTTTTTATATCCTACACAATAAAATGTGCTCCTCAAAATTCTCTGCATTATTTTCTTTCGTTGCTGAGACTTTATTAACTTGGATCTATGTTTCTATGTGTGTCCTATTTCTTGCAAAATTAAATGATTCTATTTAACTGATCCTATTTTGATTTTGCTTTGTAATGAAAAATGAGAAATGAGGCATGGAAGTATCTGGGTAATGAGCTGAATATTAGTTTAGGACTTCAATGGGCAGAGAAATAATAATAAGATCCTTATGTACCCTAGGTTATATTTTAAAGTGCCCATTAATATGCCTTTCCAACTAAAGAGCCCGTTTATTAAAGAGCTGCACTGTCACAGTTTATTAAATGTTAGGTCCTATGTCACAATTAGCATTCCCATCCACTTTAAACAAATTATTTGTTTTAACAGAAACAGTGCCTCATTTTGTCTTCAGTTTCAGGTATAAAGGATATGGGAGGCATATTTGAGTAGGATTATTTGGGAAGGAAAAAAAACGATTAGCAGCCGTATGATGACTGTATCAAACCTACTTAAAACAACAAAGTTGGAGATATGGACTAGCAAGATGAGGTAAGGAGGTGGCACTGTGACTATTAAAATAAGCTAAGGATTATCCAGAAAGTTATGCACACTAGACAATTGGTTCAAATCCATAAACAATGATGGAGTCAGATGATAATAAAAAGTGCTTCTGTACTATTGAGTTAATATCCTTCTGCCTTAGGCTTTACTTTTAGATGTTCTCAGAGAACAAAAGCAGATTTAAAAAGCAAAACTGTCAATATATAGCAGATTCTATCTGGGTGTTTATGTTGTCATAACTTTCAATACTGAAACAATATATTATGTGTCCAAATATTAGGGTTCCTAAACTTTTGGGAACTCAAAAAAAAAAATCTCCTGTCTCTGTTATAACCAGGTACATTCTAGAACTAGTTGTGTGTTGTTCTAGGAAAGATAGAGTGTATATTTAATAAAGAAGGCAAGTATAAAATTGACAATTTCCCAAATATGGGATATATAAAACTAATTTCCATAAATGCCTTCAGAAAATCAAAAAGTTAAATTGTAGTCATTCACTAGAGAATGGTCACCATACCAGAGCCATACTATTAGAGAACATTGGCCATCTCACCGCTTGAATTTACCCCTCCTCAAGTTTGAAACAGGAGCACAAGATTTATCAGAGCCAGAGATAGAGAGGACAGGAGATTAACATAGCCTTCTGCACATGGAATCACCACTGCATTCAGGAACTCACAGCACCTAGTTCTCTGCATAATTTTGTATAAGATCAAGCCAGTTAATACTGTAGCATGGGGAGAAGGGCTCATCACTGCCTCCCCGCTCTTCCTAGAAGTACTATCAAACTTGAAAATGATAAATACAAATTTTAGGTGAAATATGTTGTTTAATCTGTTTAAACCTGAAGAAACTAAATCTCCAGATCCTTCACCTGGATCTACAGTCAATCACACACTCTACTCCAAACTTCCCTCCCCAATCTACTGCTTTGTCTTCATTCCTAACTCCAGCAGGCACTCAGAACTCACAGGCCACTCCAATTAGGGATGCAGGTAAGCTAACTACAGATCTTCAACCCTGGAACAGGAAACTCAGAGGAAATCCTCACCAAATGGATTGCAAAATATAGAAGAGAGAATCTCAGGCATTGAAGGTACAGATAGAAGAAAAGGGTTCCTTGGTAAAATAAAATGTTAAGTCTAAAATGATCCTGACACACAAAAAAATCCAAGAAATCTGAGAAACTATGAAAAGATCAAATCAAAGAAGAATAGCAGTAGCATAAAAGGAAAAATCCCAGCTCAAACATGAAGGAAGTATTTTTAAAAAAAAAATCATAGAAGACAGCCTTGCTAACATAAAGGAGATGCCTATCAAAGTAAAAGAAGAATGCAAAACACCAAATAGACTGGACCAGAAGAAAGTTTTCCCGGCACATAATAATCAAAACGCTAAATGTACAGAACAAAGAAAATAACATTAATGGATATGAAGGAGGAAGAGGAGGAGCAGGATAGGAAGGAGAATGAGGAGAAAGGCTAAGTGATATATAAAAGCACACCTATTCCCAATTTGTTGGTTGCCGTTTGGTCCTATTGACAGTGTCTTTTGCCTTGAAAAAGCTTTGCAACT
>NW_022196910.1:40432164-40442769 GCF_008632895.1 Mastomys coucha
CTAAAATAAAAAAAAAAAAAAGCACACCTATTTAGAATAACACCTTACCTTTCAATGGAGACTCTAAAAGCCAGATATCCTAAAACTTCTAAGATCCCAGATTTCAGCCCATAATACCAGACCCAGCAAAACTTCCAATCACCATAGAGAAAATAAGACATTTCATTGTAAAACGCAATTTAAGCAATATCTATCTACAAATTCTCCCCTGACAAAGGCATTAGAAGGAAACAGGTAGCCTTCCATGGAACAACATGAATCCTAGAAGACAGAAATGACAAGCCAAATCATGACTGTCACAGTGATATTCTGGATGAAATAAAGCAGTGCTTTTTAGTAAGAATTAAAACTATGGACAACTGTTAATAACCACCTCTTGTCACACTACCAATTTAAACATGCATTCTTTAACTAAACTGTGTATCTCAATCATTATAAGGACCAAATTATGACATAATATTATGCTTATAAAATATTAGTATATTATTTCCGAAAACCTGAATCCGAGAATGACTCCAAACACATGATCATCATTCTGTCAGTGAAGCAACCCAAAATTCTTCCCCAAAAAAGGAAGAACAAGAACTTTTGTCATTCATGCATTTAATGAGAACTTCAGAAATAGATTAATTGTAATTGAAAAAGTAATAAAATATCGTTTGGTATTTTATAGAGATCTAAATTTGCATGGTTAATGAAGTTACTTTATTTTCTGCTTTGTCAGTAAACTTACTTCTTTCTCACATCCTTAAAATTGAAAAACAAATGATTTCTAAAACTAGAAGTATTTTTCTTTTAACCTTCTTCAATTTTCCAGGTCTCCTAGGAACTTTGTATTCACAGCAGTTGGAGACGACCTTTGACTCACAGCAGTTGGAGACGACCTTTGACTCACAGTCACTTACCCGTTTCCAAGTATGCCTTTTCACCCTTATGATGCCCACCATTGTCTCCATTGGCAAGATGTTTACAATGGTTTGGATTAACTTGTATTACTTTGTACATAAATACTAAAATTAGTTTGACTACTAAAATGTATAGAAACCTAACTGAATTCATAGTTGAAATTTATTTTAAACAACAGTTATTTAGTCAGGTGCTCTTGTTTTTGCATACATTCAAAAATATATTACTAGTTATCTACTATGCCATGTTCTCAGTGTAGGGTACATTTCATTTATAAACTCAACAACTGATATTTTATGCATGTAAGCATAGAGCAGGGGAAGAAGATGAGAAAAAATTAACAGGGCAGGAAAAAACACACACCAAAACCCCCTTATTTCTGGCAGCTTGGAAACTTGTTTGTGATTTCTTCTGACCAGAAGATAATTTCAACACAACAAAAGAAAGAAATGGTGAAGCTAGCCTATAGAGAAACTTCCTTTTTTGAGAGGTCTCTTATATAAAACTTTTAAACAGAAATGAAGCATGTTCAAGGCAAAAGTGTGTCTGATATTTTAGACATCAGTCACAAATTCAAATGTATCCTTATGATTCTTAATTCTCCCCTTGTGTGTCTCTGTTTCCCTGTCATGTTTTCATTTAAATGTATACAATATATTTTCTCTTTAGCTGATTAGCCAAATATTATGTCATGCTCATACATTCTATAGCTTAAATGAAGATGAAGATTGATAGGA
Source organism: Mastomys coucha (assembly GCF_008632895.1). Classification (NCBI taxonomy): domain Eukaryota; kingdom Metazoa; phylum Chordata; class Mammalia; order Rodentia; family Muridae; genus Mastomys; species Mastomys coucha. The sequence continues at coordinate 40,433,808 of NW_022196910.1, forward strand.
ATTCCTCAGACTGTATCTCCAATTACATCTAGTAAGCAGTCTATGAAGAAGAAGGTAAGAATTGGAAAATTCAAATCCCTCCCCTTAGAGCTCACAGAACACAAAAAAAGAGGAGGCAGAAAGGGGAGTAAGGGTCAGAAGGGATGGAGGCAATCAGGAGAACAAGGCCCTCTGAATTAACTTAGCAAGGCTTATAAGAACTCACCGAGACTGAAGCAGCAAGTACAGGGTTAACAAAGATCTGCAGCACATGTTGTGCATGTATATTACATATTTCAGCTTAGTATTTTTATGGAACCCCTGAGGGTGGGAACGAGTGTGTCTCTGATTCTTGCGACTTCTTTGGGGCTTTTATCCCTCTGTGGATTTGCCTTGTCCAAATTTTATGTGATTTATCTTTGTTTTATACTATCATATTTTATTATGTTATGTTTGTTGTTAATATTGAGAAGCTTCTTCTAATAAGAGAATGAAAGGTAGTAGATTGGAATAAAAGAGGAGGTGAATTGAAACTGGGAAGAGTAGAAGGAAGGTAAACTATAATCAGAATATACTATATGAGAAAATTTTCTATCAAATGAGAAAAAATAAAAAGTTTAAGATTCATATAGAGTAAAGACATTTTCTCAGTATACTGGCATGTATTTAATAACATGCCCCTTGAATATAAGAGTTCTCCAATATTGTAAAGGCCTAATGGAACAAAAAGCTGTAAATCCAAAGAATGGCTATAAAGAATAGTTCACAAATATCTTCATCAACACCAATTAAACACCAAAATGTACATATATGGGCAGCAGCAATGATAATAATTATAAAGAAAACACAATCTAATCATTGTAGTTTAAGACTACAACGCTTTCTATAGTAAAAATAAAACACTAAAAGAAAAGCAATGGAAAGTGCTTTGAAAGCCTCGACATGAGGAGAATCTTTAAAGGGGGACAGCTGTAGAGGAGGCATGAGCATGACCATTGAGGATCCAGACTATTTACAGACAGGAAGTAAATGATTTGAGCTGATGAGGAGAGATAACATTTCTGCGAGCTACCTGAAAGAAGCAGAGGGCTTAGGTCATCATAGTCAAGTGGCAAAATAAATGATTTTTTGAGAGGAAGCAGGCACCAAATAACTACAGGAATTTTTGGTTGTTACTGATTATAAAATAAGTTACTAAGTATTGTTTACAATTAAATGATGGGTTATTTATATATTCTGTCTGGTGCTTGAAGAGTTAAAAGATGCATTAGAATCAGAGGAAAGGCTAGTGGCAAAATCACTAATAATGACACTCTGAATAGGGTGATGGTAACCCAATTGGGAGTTGTGGAGGGTTTTTAATATGATTTGGAGGTAGAGGAGAAAATACTCAACAATGAAAAGAAATTAAAGAAAGCTCAAAAATCAACATGGCTCATAATTTTGGTTTGAGCAGGAGGATCCGTTCAGTTTCATTACACATTAAGAGTGCTGCAGAAGAGAGATGGGGCATGTTGGGAAGTGACAGGGGTAGATATATGAAGTCACTGGAAATATTTAGAAATAGGACTATTATGGAAAGTTTTGATGACAGAATGGATATTTCTAATACCAAGGGGGGAAGAGTAAGGGATGATGGAGAGCAGTGCCCAACAGTGCTAGGTTCAATAATGTCCAGGGCAGTTTTGAGGTTATGAAATGTTACGTAATGATGAATGACCTGATAGGCCCAGACAGAGGTATTGATTGAGGCTAACAGAAAACTCAAGTGTGATGGAGGAGTTCAGAATCTCACTCAGATGTTTCTCTCCAAATTAACCGTAGTATAAAATTATATTCCCCACATGCCACTCAGAAAAACTGTGCTAAAATGTTTTGTGGGGAAAAGTTAACATGCTTGAATGTTATTAACAATGTTGCTCTTTTATAAATGTCTTTACTATTTATTAATTTTTCACTTTCTATAGCAATTAATTATAGGACAGTGCAACACTTTTCTAACAATATATCAGAAGCAATAATTTAGCCAAGTGTTTGGAAATCAACAATAAAGTTAGATGAACTACATCACATTAATATAATCACAGCATTTGTATTTTATTTTAAATTATTTTCATGTGGTGCCAAATCAATTAATTTTAGCATAAAATTTTAATTTAAAAGGATGGATACCAGCCAGGCAGTGGTGGTGCATGTCTTTAATCCCAGCACTTGGGAGGCAGAGGCAGGCAGATTTCTGAGTTCAAGGCTAGCCTGGACTACAGAGCAAGTTCCAGAATAGCCAGAGCTATACAGAGAAACCCTGTCTCGAAAAACAAACAAACAAACAAACAAACAAACAAACAAAAAAGACAAGATACCAAATTTAGTTAAGAATTTCTGTGAAACTGAGAAATAAGGAAATGAAAAGTAAAAAAATCAGATAATTTACTAAAGAAATAAATTGACACATGAGATAAAACTGATTAGTTCATACATTAAAACGCACTTATTGAATATTCATGTTAGAATGAATGTACATGACCACCATTCATGAAAGTCCATTTTGATGATTACTTATACTGTGTTTCTAACATCTACTAACAAAATCAGAACACATGGATTCCAGGAGCAAAACAATCAGTGTTACTTCCTCCACCATGAATGATATGCTTACTATTCTGGTATACAGATATTTGTAGACAAGACTCTAACTTTGGAAAGAACTAACAATGGAGAGAATCATGTAAGAAGCCTGGACTATTATTGAGGAGTTGAGGCATGAGAATGTGAAGTAAAGCTTTACAGAAAGGTGCCTTAACCAAAACCATCTGATTAAGAGAAAAGATAAAATAATAATATACACATGAATTCTACCAAACATGGAGAATATTCTCCATAAACAACATTTATTCATGAACATATAGAATAAACAAGGGAGAAACAAGGAAAAAAGAGAAAATACTGCCTCTTTTTCCATAAGTGTCTATATGTATGTTAGTAAAAATAAGATTTTATTTTATAAAAGGGGAGAAAAACCTGAAATTTACTTAAACACTGGTGTCTCTGTTGTAGTTTAACTAATATCCTCTGCGATCTGATGCATCTTTACAATTCATGGTGTTGTCTAGAGAGATGGAACACTCCTTTCTGGATTATTTATGTCACTGTGCAGTGAACTTTGAGACTACAATCCTGCCATGAATTCTATTTGGATTTCTCTGCTTAGCATTTTCAGTTAAAGGTATGTGCTCTCTGCTTCCTGTTTTGCCCATCAGCCTTTTGTCCCCTTCTATGCACCTCCACCATGACAGACTCTTACTCCTCTAGCCCCTTAAGTTCAAATAAACCCCTTATTTCACAAGTTGACTTGGTCATACATGGTATTTTAGCATAGCAGCATGATACTGATTCCCCTGGCATATTGCCTTGTTTTCCATCTATGTAACTAAGAATGTGACTTCCATTCCTTTAGAAATATAAATAATTGCTTCTTGGTACTCTGGAGAATACTGAAAAAGATAAAAACTGCTTTTTCAATGTATTATTAAGACTTCATTGTGCTACAGTTTAATAAGAATGAATGTTACAATTGGATGGGAACATTGCCTATCGCTTTCTCTTTAGCTTACTGGGGTGATATTTATTCTATTAGTAAAGAATGAGACCTCTAGCCATTAGAAGAGGAAGAAGAGTGGAGAGATGGGAAACTGCGTACATGTCTGAAAATAAGAGTGTTGTCAGGTTTAAAGGAAGCAACACTGCTGATTAACATTTACTTCTAATGACACTCTCTGAGCCAATGGTATCCAGATCTATTTATTTACATTTTGTTCCCTCTTTTGGTGTATTCTTAGAGATTACTGGCTATTAACCAAAATATTTTCACTTATTTGAGTAAAGTGATGTTCTTATCTTGAGGAATTTAGTCACATCATGCCATATATATTATATATAATACACATGTATATGTACACACACACACACACACATATATATATATATATATATAAAATTTCATCTCAGAAACATTTTAAGACTTATCTAAGAACAAAGCTTTGTTTTAGAGCACACATTCATGGATTTGTGCATGTAATCCTATAATAAAGGTTAATAACTCCAGAGTTCAATTGAGAAAACACCAGTATTTGTTTTCAAACTATTCACAGGAATGTCCTTCTCATGTCTTCTTCTTTTCTACCAATACTTCATCCCATTCTAGAATTTTAAGACATTTGAAATTTAAACCTTCCATACTACTGTTCTTGTTTGTGGGGAGACATTCCTGAGCAAGAAATGTGGAGATCACAGAGCATTTCATGATTTGTGTAGACTGTGTCTCCTTTAGTCTATGTGCTCTACACTATGTGCTATTGTTTAACAGATTAACCTTAAGTGGGCAAACTATAATTTCTTTTTCTTTTTTGTTTTTGTTTTTGTTTGTTTTGTTTTTCGAGACAGGGTTTCTCTGTGTAGCCCTCGATGTCCTGGAACTCACTCTGTAGACCAGGCTGGCCTCGAACTTAGAAATCTGCGTGCTTCTACCTCCAAAGTGCTGGTATTAAAGATGTATGCCACCACTGCCAGGCACGGGGAAACTATAATTAGAAATGTTAATCTAATTTCCTTAAAGAAACTACAAGTGTAGTACTAATCCAATGATATGTAGCCTGTTTAATAAATTACTGAAGTAGCCCCACAATGATCCTATGATACTATATGTCTTCTATTTGAATACTGTATATTACCATGATCCTGAAACTGGTTCTGCTTCTTTCAGAGACTCCCTGAGCCCCAATCATTTTCCTCAGGGCTTTGGTTTGATTAGTAGCCTTTCACAACCCTGTGGTTTGTTCTCTCTCTTCCTTACTCTCATTCAGACACTGAAACTCGATTTGTGTTTTTGATTCTTCCGTTCTTTTCCTTCCTCAAGTTCAGTTTTTGTGACTGTATAAAGGGGCAGGTTTTCCCTCTTCCTGTTACTTCTTGGTGTTAACTGCCTGCCAGTGTGCTGCCATGTGTGTAATCCATGGTCTGTAAACTTTCATCCATTATTTCCTTCAGTCCTTCCCACTGTGTGAATGTACATCATCTGTATACATGACCTTTCAAACCCCTCTGCTGCTTGGGCCTGTGAATTATTCACTTCAGATGACATTTTCTTCGGGCGGCCTTAGAGACCCATTCCCACTGGTAACAGCTGGCAGGGAAAATGAGCACTATTTGAAACAAGCACCAAAATGTGATGCTCAGGGCCTTTGACTTGAACCTTCAGTGTTCTATTTCATTCAAGTCGATGGACCTGTTTGAAAGAGCTTTGTAGAGATGGGGAAATGAACTTCATTACAACTTCTTCTTCTTTTTCCTTAATTTAATCTTTTATTTGTTTATTTATTTATTTGTTTTACACTCCAAATTTTATTCTCCACACCCCTGGTCCACCTTCTGACTGTTCCACATCCCATACCACCTCCCCAACCACCTTTCTTCTCCGCATGGATGTTCCCAGCTCCACCCAACCAGGCTTCTAAACTCCCTGGGGCCTCCAGTCTTTTAAGGGTTAAGTTCCTCTTCTCCAACTAAACATAGACCCGGAAGTCCTGTGCTGTATATGTGTTGGAGGCCTCATATCAGCTGGTGTATGCTGCCTGGTGGGTAGTTCAGTGTCTGAGAGATCTCTAGGGTCCAGGTTAATTGAGACTGCTGGTCCTCCTACAGGGTTGCCCTCCTCCTCAGCTTCTTCCAGCTTTTCCCTAACTTAATCACAGGGGTCAGCAGCTTCTGTCCATTGGTTGGGTGCAAATATTATTCGTGATTTATAAATTCTTTTCTCTTTTCCTTTTTCATTCCATGATTTTGTGTCTTGGGTTCCATGAAATATTACTATTATAACTTTTGGATGTAAAATCCACTCAACTGTTTCATTTCCTCTCCATCATACTCATTCAATGTACTAGACACAAGTAATCCTAATCAATGTTTCTAACCTCCTTATATCCAAGGCCGATCTGCACCGTGTGATTTTTTAAACAGATGTTAAAGCTTTTTCAGATGATAATATAATTACATTTTGACCTATTTTTCTTTTTAAGTGCTCCTGCATAATCTGCCCAGTTCTGATTCACATGCATAGCCTCTTATAAGTGATACCACACACATACACACACACATAGATGAAAAGCTACAATACAGCAGAAGAAACTGTATAAAATTGCTGGCTTATCTTCATTTACATCTGTAAACATAAATTCCAGTGGCTCATTCTATATTTGTCTACATTTTTTATTTCCTATATTTTCTATATTTTTTCATTTTCTATATTTTCTATCACTTCATTTCTATATTTATTGATGATAACCATTCCACAATCTTCAGTGCCTCTTCCAAAATGCATAGTATTATACCACAATGGAAACATTTCGATCTCTTTTCCCAATCACAAATTCATAGTTTTCTCTAAGTTATTATCAATATATTATCAATATATTATATTTCCATCCTTATTATGCAGGATGATTTTTCCTTGCTCCCCTCTAAGCAAGTGTATAAAGTTCATCTCCATTGTGAATATTTTCTATTTTAATAGATGAATTTGTTTGTGAGTTAATGTTCTTTTTCTCATTAGCACAATTTTGTTTTATATTGGATCACTCTCAACAACAGATGCATCTATGTATTTACTTGAAGTGAAAAAGAAATCTTGATTACAACTTAACTAGTTTTTGCCACTATGAATGGAAACATGTCTTAAAAGCATTAAGAACTTCAAACCCCAGAACCAATTCAGAACAGCATTTCATCTCACCAAAGCAAATGTTAGCTCAGTCCTTGGTGGGTCTTGCCAGCCAGGTTTTCATCAGGCTTTGACATACCTACCCATCTCTTCCTCCTCTCTAGGAGCACATTCTGAAGTTTATTTTCGGGGACATGCGGATTTTAGGATTACTTATAAGCTCTTTCATTTCTTCATTTCATTTACTTACTCTTCTTCTTTCCAGGAATTCTAATGTTCAGAATATTAAAAGACTGATGCCTAGGGAGATGGCTAAGGACTAAACAGTTGTACAAACACAAAGATCCGAGTTTAGGTCCCCAAGCATCCTATGTCAATAGAAACAAGCAGGACTTGGAGCTGGTTTTCTAGCTTTCTAACCTAGAGGTCAATGGATTTAAGAAGATTCTATCATGGAAGATGAAGTGCAGAATGATTGAAGATAACGTGTACTGCTGATCTCTTACCTGCACATACACATGAGCATACATATCATGTACAACAACAACCCCCCCTACAAACTAAGCTAATTAACCATATGTTTCCCTCTTCTGTACTTACATTTACTATTATGTTTAGCTTATTTTCATTCCCTCAGTCTCTGCTCCATTACTCTTCATAGAAGAAGAGAAGTAAAATCCTGTTTTGCTTTTTATTTTTTATTCCTGAATTTTTTTTTCTCTCTGTAGTCCTAGCTGTTCTTAAACATCCTGCTCTGTAGGCCAGGGTGGCCTTGAACTCAAGAGATTTGCCTGCCTCTGCCTCCTAAGTGCTAGGATCAAGGGTGTGCACCAGCACAGCCTTGTTTAACACTATTTTGTGAGTTACTCCTACATAGGGAATCAAATCAATAAAAGACCAAATTCGTGATAGCTCATCAAAGATGGAAACCTAGAGTGCATGGAGCAGCCAACAAGCATCTCAATGCAAGGCGGTGTTTATATGCTCCTTTCCAGTTGATTCAAGCTGCTCATAGACAGCTCAGTTAGTCTGAGCCTTGGAGGCACTCTGTCTTGCCTCTGTTTCTGTCTGGTGTCTTGGCTGGTCTGAGACTGTGTTTCAATTGTCCTTACAGCTTTTATACACTTTAGAAGAGAGAAGCCTAGGGTATCTGTCCAGTTTCAGGAACTTCCTGAAGCTTTTGGATCATTGACTTCTTTAGCTTAACAATAAGCTTGTTAACAAGCTTAACAGTACATAGGATGTACTGTTTCAATAGAACATCCTATGTCTTTGTGAGCTTCCTTTCAAGATGGTCGTTTTATCTTGGAGGGAGTTCTGATACAAAATGTTGTTTGAAATTTTGCAGCTAAAAGAGCATATGTTCTAAAGTGTATGATTTTATGAACTATAGGGTACAATTTATGTAATCAATCTTACCTACCTTAAAATCTATTTAAATTGTTAAAAAATCATATTAAAATAAAATATTTTCAGAGTTCTAAAAATAACAATGAATGCTAGTTTAGTAACAATGATAACTATGCAAAATGTATTCATATGTATTATAAAATTATCTATGTTCTCTCATCACAGTAACACTGAAATGAACCTATTTTTCTTGTTTTATACTTGAGCAAATCAAGAACTGAGAAGTAAAACATTTCCTCACAATTTAGTTCTACTTGGAATACTTTGCAATTCATTACTCTTATTTAGAACCAACTTCTCCCTCTTTCTCCAGGGAATACATTGTCTCTCTGACTTATTTAAATAAAACAAACTTTGGAATATGATATATGTAAAACCAACTCTTGAACACTTAGTGACAAATATCTGTTCAAATAACTAAAACCCTTAGCTTTGTGCATGTCACAGTGATTCTTACAATCATCTGTGATGGATGATGCTATTACTATTGCATTCAAATCCTCTGACAAGATCACTGACAATCAATATCCTTCCCATTATCTCAACTACAAAATTAAAATGAATAACAATTGAAAATACTTTCATGGTTTCAGACAATTATCGTGATATTTCTTATGTTTAGAAGTTAAATAGTAAAATAGATACTATTTTCTTCTCACAGTCAAAATAATATAGAGAAACTTTAGAATTTGGGCTACACATTAAAATTCTGTACTGTTTCTGGTCCCACTGTGTAGCAAAATATACTGAGTTTCTTTTAGGTTCCTTTTAATATAAATGTTTGCTTATTGAGGATGTTCTACAATTTTTCAATAAAAGACACCTCTCTCTCTCACTCTCTCTCTTTCTCTCTCTCTCTCT
>NW_022196910.1:40442779-40478045 GCF_008632895.1 Mastomys coucha
CTCTCTCTCTCTCTCTCTCTCTCTCTAGTGTAGTGGAAACAGTTTTCCCAGATTAAGTGGGCAGAAGCCTGTAATACCAGTGGCTTCAGAAGCAGAGGCAAGAGCATTTGACCACAGTTCAAGGACCTACCCAACCTGCAAACTGAGTGCATGGCTAGCATGGTAGCCTTGTGAGACCTTGTCCTTACATAAAAATGTAAAAAGTGATACTCTCATATAGTTCATCATTAGAGCATGAGTGAGAAGCTAATACAATTCCTTTCTTCTCTCTCTTTTTCTTTGTCTCTGCCTATGTCTCATCTCTCCCCCACTTCTCTTTCTCTCCCTCTCCCCTCCCCCCGCTCTCTCTCTCTCACACACACAGAAAGAGAGAGAAATAGAAAAAAGTTAGATAGATAGATAGATAGATAGATAGATAGATAGATAGATAGATAGATAGGTAGGTAGGTAGGTAGATAGCTAGCTAGCTAGCTAGATAGATAGATAGATAGATAGTAAAAAATGAAAAATTAAACTAATGCTTCAACTATACAGGGATAGCTTCATATATCGTTGAATCCTCAGCACTGTGAGCGGTGATGCAGGATTTCTTCTCAGGCATATGAATAAGATGTGTCCCTATCAGCTTTCTTTGTTCTGCTTTGCCTGAGCTTCACATCACTGTACAGCCACAGTTGCTAGGAGGTGAGGTAAAGAGGTCTCAGGAGTATCTTATAAATGTATGCAGACAGAATGATAAGAGGCCTAAAGTTTTAAGTAATTTAGTTTCTTATTCAAAAATCCTGATTTCTAGTACTTGAGGCAAAGTGTATTTCATCATGCCACAGGTATACCCCTGATTGAGAATGTGAATCACACATAGACGTTGTCTGCAAGCACTTTCTCTCTGCAACCACATCTGCAATTTCAACAATCACTCATGTTCTTCGCTATTATTTCTCCAGTATCTCCAAATGCCTGATACCTGGTAACAAATCATAAATATTTAAAGACTTAGCCCAATTAACATCCCCGGAATTTTCACAGGGACTAAGGAATGAATGCATATTTTCTCAAAAGTTATTAGTTTATATTTGTATGACAGATAGAGCAGAGAATAATATTTAAATTAACATAAGATTTCAATATACTTGATAGCTATACACTATCAGCTATAAGACTACACAGCTATAAGAAATAGGCCTGAACTGGCTTAAGAACAACATCAATCCATTTATCATGGTTCTAGAATTGATAAGTCTAAAACCAAAGCATCAGCACATGTGCAATCACTTTAGGCCAAGATTCATAGTTCTTGTGAGACACCACAGGCTGTATTCTTCATATGTGCAATGAAGCAGACTCTCTCAGGCTTCTGTAACAAAGGCACAAATCCTCTTCCTGGGTGCAGCGCTTATAATGTAATCATTCTTCAAAGACCACACTTCCTGGTAGCATCAATTATGCAATCAGAATTTCCATGTATATATTGTGGGAAGAAATAAAGATTTTTGACCATAGGAGATAGCACATATTGCACAAAACCATAACAAAAATAGCAGTGAATCACCAAAAGAAGGAACAAGAAAGAAGAGAGGAAATGGAACAAGGTAGAGAAGGAAAGATGGAAGAAGGGAGGGAGGGAGGAGAGAGGGAGAGAAGCAAGGAAGTGGGAGGAGAAGAGAGCAGAGAAGGAAATGTGGTTACTTGTTAGACATGAAAACCTTCAAACTTAAAGCTCAGAAAACAGTATTGTATGTATGAAGGAATAAATTCAAGAAGAAAGAAATGGCAGAATAAGAAATAAAATTTACAAATAGGTAAATGATAAAATAAATGTTTACCATAAAGATCCATTTGTGTACTGGCAGTTGCTCTCCTGCATGGATGAACATGCACGTGTTATTTAGAGCTAAATCTGCTACTTAGTTCCTTAAAACCCAGACTGAGATCTTATGTCTACACTATCTGATTTGATAACTTAAGACATTTAGTTTATAAACCATGGTTGGAGACTTCTCACTCAAAGAATTAGTATGACTTAGACAAGATAAAAGAAATAGAGCATAAGAGGTTTGAAGTATTTTGTCTCATTTTAAATCATGTTTGAACATTAATCTATAAATAGAAAAAATACTTTTAAAAGATTAAATCACATTCCAAGTCTAATGTCGCCATTAATTTTTACTAAATAAAGTGTGCCTCAGCCTTTACATTCTAGGATATAGGTTTTGTTCTTAAGAAGGAATTTATCAATAATTTTGAATCATACTTTGTAAAAAAAATTGTAGATCTTTGTCTTACTTCCAGATTCTTAGTTACCTACCTTCTAACTTTCTCTATTTTACTCAATAATTTTTCCAATTTATATGATGTTGAGATTAAAAATAAAGAGATTTCTCCATCAGTCCAAATTTTCATATTCATTTCCACCAGATGTTTCTCCTGTTTGGAGATGGCTGATTATTGGTCATTTAGATCTGCACTTTGATCACTTGCCCATATCACCCATGGATTCTATGAAATGCCCTAGTTTTAATTTTTCATAGTAAATTTACCTTATCTGATAGGTCTCCCTCCTATGTCTTCATTTCATCATCTGGTACACATTTTAATCTTCCTCCTGTGGTAAAATCCTAAATACAAGAACCTTGCCTTTGTGGTCTGACTTCATATTCTCATCTTCTAAAACTGAGTATGTCAACTGTATGATTCTCAGTCTATATATTTGAATAGTCAGGAAAACATCCAAGCTAAACTGTTGTCCTGGTATTGGTGACTACTTCATAGACATTCACTGTCTCATCTGAGGTATCACAGATTCTTTCTTGGACTGGAGTTTTCTGATTGCTCATCTTTATCATTTAACTCAGCACTAATTACTCTCACATATGGGTTTCATTACACCTTTGGTTACAGCTCAGTGCAAGAATAAATGTAGCATTTTATATGAAGTGAGGTCTATTTCCAGTGTTCTAAAAAATCAGGCACCCTGCCAAACAAATCAAAAGACAGTCCAGCATATTGATAAGGATCAATATACCCTCAAGAAACAAAAACAAAAATGTAAGTAAAAAGAAAGAAAGAAAGAGAGAGAGAGAGAGAAAGGAAGAAAGTTTCCCTGACACTCTTCAAGGCATCTACAGTTCCAAGTAAGAAAGTGACTTTGCAAAGATTCAGATTGAATGTTTTATTGATTTTTAGGATTCCACACTGTTGTTTTAGTACTTTTGATAGAAGCTTTAAAAAGAGAGTAAACAATTCTCATGGTTTCTGATAGATATGAGGGCAAGATGAAAGTCTTCAGTAAAAAAGTAATCACCTTATCACCTAAAAATATTAAGGAAAACAGTTATTTCTCAAGTCTAAAAGAAACAAACATATATGTGATACACTTACATTTTGTAGAAAGGAAGAAAAATTGGGATACAATTGTTAAAATACTGGTATTATATCTAATACAAGTGTCCAACATTTTTATGCTGCATAGCAGTACATATAATCTGAGTATTTTCCCCATTAAACAACTTTCCTCTATATTTTGCAAAATATAGTTTGTTTTTACGTAGCTTCATGCAATAGTTTGAAAAACTGATACTCCTGTACATAAATAAATAAACAGATAAATGGACTAATAAAAAGGTAACTTTTCTACAACTTATATTAGAACTGATGTCACAGGGCAGGTGTCACAATGATACCTGGAGAAATGGCCTCATCACTGATACCCAAATCTAGGATTTAGTAACAAAGTCTTCAGGATCTAAAAACTAAAAGGAATGGCAGGATTGGCTTCATTAACCAATCAATGCTTTGAGAATTAGTGTGGATTCGTAACAGAACAGACCTTATGGCCCCATTTTTTAGTGGGATCTTGTAGCCAAGATTCAGAAACAACCCTAGTGCCTCTGTATGTGGAGAAGGAGAGTTATCTCCTCAAAACCTGTTAAGATCCTTCTCCATAAGAAAGGCATGTTTTCAAAGGGGGAAGCTGTCATTTGCTGGCAATACCAAAACCATATGCTAGATAGGGTAAAAACATTGTGCACCCAATGTGCACCAACCTTCCTGTCTACTAGAAAGACTAGAAAGATTAGAAAGGCTAGAGGATCAAATGAGTAGGTTGAGAATGTCGCTGCTAAAATGAGCAGTTCTGGGGCATGAGGGAGCTACACTTCTTTAGGAGACACAGAAACACTTGAAGGACATCCTCTAACACAGGCCCTCAAGACCTTGGGTGCATCAGGATTGCAGCATCCTCCTTTACTCCATATTTTATGGTAATATTGGCATAAAGGCCATAGATTATAGCAGAAACAGCTACATAACATATCAAATGTCCAAAGCAAGAATGAATACAAGCTGGGCAGTGGTGGCCCACGCCTTTAATCCCAGCACTTGGGAGGCAGAGGCAGGTGGATTTCTGAGGCTAGCCTGATCTACAGAGTGAGTTCCAGGATAGCCAGGGTTACAGAGAATAACCCTGTCTTGAAAACCAAAACAAACAAACAAAAAACAAAAACAAACAAACAAACAAAAAGACAAAAAAACAAAAACAGGAGTAATAGGAATTTTAAGATACACAAACACATACACACACACACACACACACGCACACACGCACACACGCATGCACGCACGCATGCACACACTCACCAACATTAGGCCCATTTCTAGCTAGTAGTAAAATAAGCCTTCTTAGGAGCAGCCTATTATTAAAGGAAAACTGTGCTATACATTCCCTCATCTGGCTTCATAATTCACATTTGTATGTGGGATAGTAGAGCAAGCACCAGAATGTCTAGGAGGAAGACTGACTGGCACATAGAGAAATATTATATTTTCTAATTAGTGTGTATCTGTTCTTCAGTAATGCTTACAGAAAAGCAATATGAGCATATTATGTAGTTTTTCAATATGTGTCTATTTTAAGAGGCTCTTCTTTCTCCTTCCTCAAAATGGTCACTAAAGTTCCTACTGTGTTGCTTTGAAATATTATAACCCTATAGGCAAGTCATTAGCCATTCCTCATAAAGTAAGGCAGATTGACTTAAAGGCACATCTCATCTGGAAAATTCTGTCTGTAATATACTGTCTTGTCAGGAAATGATTCTGACATAGCATCCATGATGCTCAAAGTGCGAAATACAGAGTGAAAATAAATAATAGAAAAAATTAAAAATAGAAAAAAGTAATAGAATAACCAAAGAAAGGTAATCCCCTTGTTGAAATAACTTATTTGTGTTTAGACCCACTTTTGCCGAGTCCTTTAAAAACTGTGTCAATATAATGAAATTCATATATTTAATATACCTAAATTTATATTTTAATGAGACAGGTAATATCAATGAAGAGTATATAGCCATTTGATTGGAGTTGGGATACTCAGCACCCTTGTAGTCTGGCAGGGTGTTGCATGACTTTAAACCCAGTTCTATATATGGGGAGCCAGGGAGATTCTGAGTATTGATTGCTGCTAGTCAAACTGAATTAGTGAGCTCTAATTACATCAAGAGACTTTGCCTCATAATAGTAGTAAATACTACCACTACTACTACTACTACTGCTACCAGTAGTAGCAGAAATACAAAACAACCTTGGTCTCTAATACATTCACACCCACGCATTCACATTCACACATACATACATTCACAAATGCATATAATATACCACACATACCCAAACTCATACACACACACATGCATACACACACCCAAATAAAATAATAATAATAAAAACAAATCATATATCACATAACAGGAAAGCAGCAAAAGTAGGAGTTAAGTCTGGGCAACCTAAAAACAGTGATTGGGTTTTCACCACTTATGGCATGTTAAGGAAGTTGTGAAGAGTCAGCTGTTTAGAATAATAAAATATTTTTCTTTTTCTCAACCATTACAGCTTTATAATATTAGACTTAGAGAGAACAAAATAATATTTCAACATAAATTACAAACAGGGTGTAAGGAAATGTTCAAGTAGAAATGCTTGCACTCTACATTCAAACACAGCAGCTTCTTTTCTCATATTGATTGAATTGCTGTTGCTTGGAGAAGCTGAAGCTGTTTAGTACTTAGCCTGTTTCTTTGCCAGAAAGGGAATGCAAAAGTACTGCTATGCCCTTTTGATATTTATTCATTTTTATTTTTCCTCTTTTTAACTGTGATACTACTACATCACAGGTCAAAACTCTAGGTTAAAGCACAAGTTTCAAAGTTGATGGAAAAAATGCAGTAGATATGATTTCAGAAGCCTCCTAGGGCTTTGCAGAATTAAGGTCAACCCATTAAAGCAGTCTATAATGATCACTTCTATCACCTGCTGTGAAAGCAACCCCAAATATGTCCTTTACTCCATTTCTCTACCTGGACAAACAACCAAGCCTGTACTTTCTCTTCTACTCTTTCTTGAATCCTCAAGATTGAATTCAAGAAAGGAGATGATCCATCTTCATTAACATCCAAGAAAAAAACAATAGCTACTGCTGGTGCCAGTTTCAAAGATTAAAGATTCAGTACTTATTCAACTTGCTGTTCATGCACTCTTAACAGGCATAGCCAGTAGATCCTAAGCAGTAGATGCAGCCATTTGACATAAGCAAGTAGCATCAGAAAAATAATCAACAGTATTATGCTTCCGTGTTTCTAAATTTTTTGGTAAGTTTCCTTATAAGAAGCATGCTGCAATAAAGCAAATGTAAGCCATTATGATGATCCGTAATGAGTTAGAAAGAGAGTCTTGAGCTGTAAAATTGCATCCCTGTTTTGCTTTTTGTTTCTCTTATACTCTATAATTCTTTCTTGAACTTGTTTGCTTCATCCTATAATTCTGTGTTATTCCACAGGTATTACATATTTGAAACAAGTCATCAAGCTTTTTCAGGATATCATAGGTAAGTCTTTTGTCTCTGGTTGAATTTTCAAAACTGTTTTATATAAAAATCATATCTCTGGGAGTTTAAGGGATCTCCCATTTAGCTTCATGACAAAGAAAACATTCAAAGACTCACACATCTATTGGTGATTTTTAAACACAAATTGATAAAGATATAAGAAGTGAGATTTCACACATTTTCCTTAAGACATTCAAATGGTAACAACTGTTGGTTGATTAACCCAAGAATATGGAAGTGTGAAACTAGTTCATAAAACATATCAGTTGCTAAATTTTGTCCTTTCTAAAATAACCTCTGAGGATTCATTTTAAAAATTACTACAATAAGTAGAAGAAAAAGTACAAATGACTGATGTCAAAAAAGAACGGTTTCTTTGTTGTCCTTGCAAGAGTGTATTTGATAAAATTAAGATTTTATTTTCATAGTGCCTGAATAACAATATCAAGTCCATGTCTTCCCTGTGGGCTGCTTAATTTCTAAGTATAAATATTAACCAGTTGGCTTTTAAATTCTTCATAAGCACACACGTGGTACTCACACAATGCATGCAGAAAAACACTCGTACAAACAAAATAAGTAGATATAAAGTATTAAAAAATTGAAATACTCAAATCTTTATTTAGACAGGATATCAAGACATCAGTGAGGGTAGGATCTTGTAAATCCAAATGGAAAGACAACCATTGGTTTAAGTGTAGAATAGCATATTAATTCTTGTCTGCTTCCAAACTCAGGTTTTCATGTGACTGCTGGGAATGGAAAACATTCAAGCATGCATAGCCAGAACTTTTTAACAGAGCTTTCTCCCTATTCCTAGCTTTAGTATATTAAGCTGTGCAGTTTACTGCTTTTCAAGTAAAAAATAATACCTTAAAACACGTATTTAATGACATTGAATCATCAGTGAATTAGGATATTAGGAACAGTGCCTTAATAGAATCAGATATAATACTATGCAAAATGGATACAAATTTCAGTGGTTAAACCTGGGAGAATAAAAGGCTACAGAAGAGCCTTTGCTCTAGGATTTAAAGAGTAAATCTGAGAAGAATCTTGTAGATGAACAGTGGTGGTAGGGGCTGCCTGTGCGGCTTGTTGTGTGGTGGTGTATAGTTTCCTTTATTTTCAATCTTTGCAATGTTTTATTACTCATTTCCCATTTCACTAGGTTCTTCATATCTAAGCTCAGTTGGGCTTCAGCAAAGGACCTTCTTCAACATGACTTATGCACCTCTCGGGGTATAGTTTAATATGCTTTATAATGCAATATTATATACAGATATAGAATGACCTGGAGCAGAATGTAAGTATACACACACACAAAACATGAGTCCTTCCTCCAGAGAAGACATTGCATTCTTTATGTTGACTAGCCTTATAAGCAGTATATTTGATTTGGGGATTGCAGGGTATCTTACAAAATAATGTATTTCTAAATCTGTTTCCTCTCTGTGATTAAGGTAGAGGATTTTAAAATGTTCAAAAATGACCATAATGTCACAGAAGAGGAAAACACTAGCTGCCAAGGGAAGGTCAGGGATGACCACGAATATTTTATCACACTTTCATTAAAATTGTAGCAAATCATGTAAGCTCTTACTCACTTGGCTGCAGATATAAAACACTCAATTACATAAGTATTGTCTATGATATCTAATTTTTCCTCATTGTTCCTTCATCTTTTATATTCCAATAAACACTTTATCAAAACAAACTTATTTATTTATTCATTTACTTATGTAAATTATTTTTCACATTTATTTATAACACAATATTTTCTCAACCAAAGCTTATAATTCACAATACAGTAAGGTATTTACTTATTTTCTATCTTTTGGTATCTATGTCATGCTTAGGAACATTCCTACAGGCATGATGTGGGACTTTGGAAATGAATCCAAGTCCTGTGCAAGAACAACAGCGGGTGCTCTTAATTGCTTGCCATCTCTTTGGCCCTCTAAATTAAGGTTTAATTAATCTTTATGGTTATAATGAAAATGGTATCAGTAACATACCTCATTTATTTTCTCAGGCAATATCTGGTACACAGTTTTTTAGCATTCTAGCATTTAGTCATTTTTTTTGTATCAGATTTGTATATGTATGTGTGTGTGTGTATGTGTGTGTGTGTGAGTGTGTATGTGAGTATATGCGTGTGTGTATGTACATGTGTGTGTGTATGTGTGTGAGCATGTGTGTATGTGTGTGTGTGTGTGTGTGTGTGTGTGTGTGTGTGTGTGTAATCTCACAGAACCTTGCTAGCAAACATTTGATGAGTCTTGGAGATAAAGCTACTAAGGATGGTACATAGTCGTCACCTGATATGGTTTTTTGGTTACAGGAATCTTGGGCATCATCATGATGACATGCTTCTTATGTCATGGATGCAGTACATAAAGTTATTCCTAAAGAAATGAGATATTATTAGCTAATAGCTGAGTTACTAATACTCTCAAAACTTTTAAACCTTTTGCCACAATTTTTATAATTGTCCTAGTCAAAACTATGCTAATTTTGCATCTTTAAGAAATGTTAACTTTTCCTTTATTTTGTAGGGTGTGGGTGCTGGAATATATTGCAATTCTAGACCTTTGGCTTATAAATGAGGTACATTGATATTTGTATTAAGTTGGAAAAACCTGCATAGAATCCTATATATAGTACTGTGAAAGTTTTCTTCTACTCTTGTCTACATGGGTTAAGAATGAAATAAATGAGAATCTTTAGTTTGTTTGTGAAGGACCATTTTGTTTATAAACTTGAACTTCTACAAAATACAGTAGAAATGGATCAAAAAATGCTGTGCTTGCCAAGGTCTTACCTCAGAGACTACTTCCCTTTGTCCATAAAATTATTATCTAATTATGAAAAAGTGTTAGATTTTAGTTGGACTTACTTGGGAATTTACAGCTTGTAAGCATGGAAAAACTTCAAGAAGAAATTTCATAATGTAAATTTTATAATAAAGGGGATGCTAATTAACTAGCAAGTATACAGAATACCAATTATATAAAAGCTGTAAGTGCTCCAGCTACAAAATAGACAAGGATGACAGTCATTAAATACATTTCAATGTGACATAAATCCCTATTTGATTATTAATTAAATGACTTAATGTCATATACTTGGATCTCTACTTAAAAATACAGCTCTTCCAATCTGGAACTACAACTCTCTGTAATAACCAAATATTTGACTATGACAAATGCAGTGATACCAATTTTAGCAGTTGATTTTGGGGAGTAATGATTGAGATTAAGTAGTTTATATCTGCTATTGTTCCCCCAATCATTTATTGTTTTAAAAATTATGCTGGTGTGTTCATAATCATTCTTACCACTCTCCTTTATTCTTTCAACACAGTCATCAGTGAGATTATATGTACTGTCATACCAATTTTATTAGGTTCATTTTCTGTGACTCTAAAGTTTTTGTTCAAATTCTTTTTATTGAAATCAGGGAGCTGATCATTTCATTTCATTCAACAATAGAAAGATCATCACTTTATGGAGTTGGCAGCTTTTCTGCTTCAAAGATTCTGTAATTTAGTTGGCTACTCTAATAGGGTTATATTTCATGTATTCTGAATACACCCTTTATGCTTGTGTTACTCCTTAGAGAACTCACAGGCAAAATAAAGTAGTTTATTACATAAGAGATGGCAATTGTATTGGCCATTAACCTCAATAACTTGCAAAGGCTATATAGAGAAGCTTATAAAACACTTTGTAGTCAAGTTTAAAGTTGCACAAGATGTTTGTTCAGGCTGTAGCACAGATATATAAAAGAAAGTCTTATGATTTCTCTCCTAGTGAGCAGAACTATCATTTAAAACTCAAGAGCACTACATCTTTCTCTATAAGAATGGGAGGATATTTGCCTTGTGTTGTTAGATTGCTAAAGAATTTATATGAGCAAATAATGTTACAGTGTATGTGAAAAATATTCATTCAGAGAACACAGTATTATATCATATTTTCACTGAGTCCTAATTAAGATACAAGTAAATATTCTTCAGATAGTAAATTGCCTGTTGTTTTAATATAGGTTTATTAAAAATACCCACATAGATGCATTCTTTATGTAGCTGGAAAAAATCAGATAATTATAATTCAATAAATGTGTTATTTATACTTGTTCAGTATAACATAGTAAACTATCTACAATATAATTTTCTTTAAAAGACTAATGTCCATTTAATTCCTGCTTTGTAAGCAAGCACACATTATGCTCCAACTGCTTTATGCTAACAATTGTATTTAATATATATATGTATATGTATGTATATATATATGTATATATATATATATATATATATACTTTAAATTGCCTCACTTTCTCACTGTGGTACATATGAATATTAACTCAGTAATTCCATTTAGAATTACATCTTAAAAGTATCTATAAAAAACTGAATGAAAATTTCACAATTTCAAGGAAACATTGGCAAAAGCTAATTATTATGAAATGTCATTAAAATGAAGACTATTAATTAAGCTAATATATATATATATATTCTTAATGAAACTTTATTGTTACACTTACAATATCAGCTTGTGTTCAAAGAATTAGAAGCCATTTCAATGAAAATATCTCACTAGCAATTTGAGTTATTTTTATGCTCACTATACATGGATCAATTTTATGCTTACTATGCATACAATCATTTATAAACCACAAAATCCACACTTGTTAAGTGTTGTATTTAACAATAAGCCAACATATAAAGGTATATAAAATGGAACAAAAACAAATTAATTTCTTTTCAAACTCTAGTGGCATAATTAAATCTAAAATGTTCCCAGAATCTAAACAAAATGTGCCATTCTGAAGACAGAGAATTGAATTATAAAGTAACAAAATAATAGCAAAATTGCCCCTAGGACATTTGCCAATCTTTATCACAAAGGACTTAAGGGATGCTTTGAAAAAGAATAGAAAACTTTAAATCAAGAAATGTTTCTAACCAAGCAAGTGAAAGATCTGTAGGACAAGAACTTCAAGTCTCTGAAGAAAGAAATTGAAGAAATTAACAGTAAAAATGGACATTTTACCAAAAACAATCTACAGATTCAATGCAATTCCTATTAAAATTCCAACTCAATTCTTCACAGAGATAGAAAGAGCAATTCTCTAATTCATATGGAAAAATAAAAAACCCAGGATGGTGAAAACTATTATCAATAATAAGAGAACATCTGGGGGGATCACCATCCCTGACCTCAAGCTATACTATAGAGCAATAGTGATAAAAACAGCATGGTATTGGTACAGAGACAGAAAGGTAGATCAATGGAATCGAATTGAAGACCCAGCAGTAAACCCACACACCTATGGTCACCTGATCTTTGAAAAATAAGCCAAAAGCATCCAGTGGAAAAAAGACAGCATCTTCAATAAATGGAGCTTTAGAAGAATGCTTGTCTCCATGTACGAAGTTCAAGTCGAAGTGGACCATGGACCTCCACATAAAAACAGATACACAGAATCTAATGAAAGAGAAAGTGGGAAAGATCATCAAACACATCAGCACAGGGACAATTCTCCTGAAGAAAACACCAATGGCTGAGGTTCAAAGATCAACTGTAGATAAATGGGATCTCATAAAATTGAAAACCTTCAGCCAGGCATAGGAAACTAGCAATAGAACAAAATGGCAACCTACAGAATGGAAGAAGATTTTTCCAAACTGACACTGATAGAGGTCTAATATCCAATATATTCAAAGAACTCAAGAAGTTGGACTCAGGTGAAACAAATAACCCTATTTAATAGGGTACAGAACTAAACAAAGAATTCTCAACTGAGAAATCTAGAATGGCAGAGAGGGAAACTAGAGAAATGTTCAATACCCTCATGCTCCACTATGGACACATGCTCCACTATGTTCATAGCAGCCTTATTCATAATGGCCAGAAGCTGGAAAGAACCCAGATGTCCTTTAACAGAGGAATGGATACAGAAAATATGGTACATTTACACAATGGAGTACTTCTCAGCTATTAAAAAACAATGACAAGCCAGGCAGTGATGGCGCATGCCTTTAATCCCAGCACTTGGGAGGCAGGGGCAGGCAGATTTCTGAGTTTGAGGCCAGCCTGGTCTACCAAGTAAGTTCCAAAACAGCCAGGGCTATACAGAGAAACCTTGTCTCTAAAAACCAAACCAAACCAAACCAAACCAAACCACCACTACCACCACCACCACCACCACCACCACCACCAACAACAACAACAACAACAACAAAACCAATGACTTCATGAAATTCTTAGGCAAATGGATTCAACTAGAAAATATGCAGAATGAGGTAACCCATCACAAAAGAACATACATGTTATGCACTTACAGATAAGTGGATATTAGCTCAAAAGAGCGGAATACCTAAGATAAAATTCACAGACCACATGAAGCTCAAGAAGAAGGAAGACCAAACTGTGGGTGCTTCAGTCATACTTAGAAGGGGGAACAAAATAATCATTGGAGGCAGAGGCAGGAATGGATCTGGGGAGGGGAGAGAGGGAGAGAAACAGAAGAAAGGGGACAGGATCGGGTGTGGGAGGAGAGGGAGGGGAGTACAGAGGGTCAGGAAATTGAACAAAGGTGTGTAGCAAAGGGGAATGGGGAACTGGAGATAGCCACTAGAAAGTCCCAGATTCCAGGAAAGGAAGAGTCTCCCAGGACCCAAAGGAGATTACATTAGCTGAAATACCCAATAAAGGGGAGAAAGAATCTGTAGAAATCATATCCAGAGTTTAGACACCTCCCCTGGTTGAGGGATAGGGCCACCAACTCTCATCTCAAAAATATTAACACAGAATTGTTTCTGTCTAAAGGAAATACAAGGACAAATAGTGGATCAGAGACTGAAGGAAAAGCCATCCAGAGACTGTCTCACCTGAGGATCCATACCATATACAGTCACCAAACCCAGACACTATAGCTGATGCCAAGAAATGCATGTTGATAGGAGCCTTGTATGGCTGTCCCCTGAGAGGATCTGCCAAAATCTGACCAAAACAGATGCAGATGCTTGGAGTCAACCATAGGACTGAGAACAGGGACATCAATGGAGGAGTTATAGTAAGGACTGAAGGAGCTGAAAGGCTTTGCAACCCCATAGGAAGAACAACATCAACCAACTAGACCTTCTAGCACTCCCAGGTACTAAACCACCAACCAAAGAGTACACATGGAGGGACCATGGCTCCAGCTGTTTATGTAGAAGAGGATTGCCTTATCTGGCATCAATAGGAGGGGAGGCCCTTTGTCCTGTGGAGACTGGATACCCCAACATAGGGGAATGCTAGGGTGGTGAAGCAGGAGTTGGTAGATGGGTGGGGAAGCACCCTCATAGAAGCAGGGGGAGGGGAGATGGCATGAGGGGTTTACAGAGGACATTCTGGGAAGGGGAGTAACACTTTACATATAAATAAGTAGAATAACCAGTAAAAACAACAAGAACAACAACAAAATGGAAAAAAAGAAAAGAAAGAGAAATGTTTCAATTTGGAATTGGGGAAACCCCTTATATTCAATTTGCTAAAAACCTTCTGTATATGAGTATATCTATTCTATCCATTCAGAAATCTAAATGGGGACAACAGATTTTATGAAATACATGTGTATTTGTGTTCATTAAGAAGTAAACTTGATCTTGACAAGATATTTGTTGAATATTTCTCTGAAGTGCAAGCACAATAAATACGCCCTACCACATGGCAGATGTGCAAATATCTTTCCAATCATGATTGTTCTAGAAATCTAACTGCATCTTGAGAAGAACACAGCTCTGATGATATTCCCAAATTGTCCTTCCAAATATGAGTCAAACCCAAGCAAACATGCTCATCAACAGTTCATCTAAAGCTGGACAGTGATGATGCATGCCTTTAATCCCAGCACTTGAGAGGCAGAGGCAGGTGGATTTCTGAGTTTGCGGTCAGACTGGTCTACAGAGTGAGTTCTAGGACAGCCAGGGCTACACAGAGAAACCCTGTCTCAAAAAAAGAGAAAAAAAATAAAACAAAACAAAAACAAACAAACAAAAACCAGTTTATTCAAATTCTTAAATTATTAAATAAAATATTGAAATAAGTGTGATTAAAATGTTTAAGGTTATAAAAATTTAATTAAACACTAAAATATCAGAACAAAACAAAATAAAATTAGAAAATCTCTGCAAATAACATAACAGTTACAATTAGAAAATGTTCTGACAAATATTATCAAAGAACAAGGCTAACTCTAAAAAGAGGTTGATGGACTGTCTATCTAAATAAGAGAATCTCTGAATAAAATCTTCAGCTTCCCAGCCTTTATGTATCTGCATTAACATATACTTTTAGGTATCCAGTCATTTAATTCCCATTCTTCTTTTCAGTGTATAACATCCTTTCACACAATGGTTTCAAACCTGGCTGATCTCCATCTTAAGGTTAGACATATTTCCTCTAGCTCAATTTCCTAAATCCTAAAGCAGAATGTTGAAAAAAAAAAAACAAATGAACTTTTAATAAAGTGAAAAGGGGGACAAAGGGATGGCTTAGTTGTTTGCTTGCCACCAAGGATAACGACTGAAATTCCACGCCAAGACCTCAGTGGTGGAAGTAGAGAACCAAATCCCTAACAGTTGTCTGCTACTTCTAAAAGCCAAGCACACTGTAGCGTGTAAACACACACACACACACACACACACACACACACACACACTACATACACATGTACTCACACTTGTACACTCTGCACACAAAAAATAGGTGATAGAAAGATAGATAATTGATAGCTAGATAAATGTTAAAACAACATAGCATAAGCCATGTGTTTGAGAGACATGGTAGACACGTCGAAATATAAAGAATATCTGTATGCACCAAGGGTTGGAATAGTTTTAGGTTTTATTGATGTAACTGTGAAATATACACTCTGCCCAAGGTAAATTGTGGTTTTAAAAGAAAGTGTGTATTACATTTTCTTGGGCCATGTTAGTAAGTTCTCTTTCTTTGGGTCTTACCTTTGAGTATATATAATAATACAAGGTTTTAACACATGGCCTTCAGCACAGGGCCTGAATGATGTAAGCATTAGCTAAGAAAATTTATCAATATGTTTACTTTTTAGCTTCAAGGCTGCTGTAAAATTTCCTCATGTTGGCTCATGGCTAACACTGTGCTTGGTTACAAGTTTATCTTCCACTGACTTACTTTTAAATTGAATGACAGCAATGTGATGAGTTTTTGAGTTGGTTCTCTCTCTCTCTCTCTCTCTCTCTCTCTCTCTCTCTCTCTCTCTCTCTCTCTCTCTCTCTCTTTCTCTCTCTCTCTCTCCCCCTCTCTCTCTCATATTCAATGCTTGAATTCTGCTTTTTTCCTGATCTCCAAAATCCTTGATTGGGAAAGCTCTTTGTTCTATCTCCAACTGTTTTTGACCATTTACTCAAATTTGATTGTGTTTAGGTATCCCAAAGAGAATATCTGTTTTATGTTATGAGGTTAAAAACTCTACCTTTAGAGCAGGTTATTACTGCCCTCTTCTGAACCACAGCACATGCCCTACAAATGTATGTGGTCTTGTCATGCATGTGCAGAGCTCACTATATTCAGTTTTCTTCAATCAACTTTCCTTACACACAGGCCATCCTGTTTTCTTAACCTGTCAGAACCATGCAAACATGATCCTTAGAGGTATATACTCAAGGTCAATAATTCCATCTTCAAACGACTGACTATATCACAAATACATTTTTTGTGGTTTGTAAATTTTTATGTAATTTAGAGAATGATATGCTTTGTGATAGGTAAAATTTGTTTGATTTGGTATTATAAGTACAAAACAGTTATATAGCTGGTATGTTAATTTAGGTGGATTAGTAATTATTGACTTTAATAATTAATCATTTTATATTAACATAAAATAAGTATTAACTCTATTTTAATACAAGTCATGTAAAGAGATTAGAAGTCATCACTGCCATAATTTTTAACATGAGATTATTAAAAAGAATGTAATTTCCTATACTGATTAGAGAAGTCAATCCTGAATCTCTAAGAAGATTGGCCAATCCTAATCATGTAGGGTTTGCTTACACATAGCAGAATCTAGATTGTTTACACAGAGACAGGAACAATTAAATATTCACTTGAGCAATGTATAGAAATTAATAAATAAATCTGAAGACTGGATTTCAAGGGAAAGTCCAACATATGCAAATTAAAAATGTATCAAAAAATATACATTGACTTAAAGACAAAAATTAAAGTGATCATCTCAACAGATACAGAAAGCCTTGACAAAATGCTTCATGTCTTCATAATAAAAGTCTCATTTTAGAGATAATAGCACTAGAAAGAGTGTACCTCTATATAGTAAAGGGTAAATGAGAAACCCATAACCAAGGGCAATCTAATTGGAGAAAAAACTGCAAAGTAATTCCCATTTGGTCTACTACTGTTCATTTTCCAGTCATATTTGAATCACTAGCTGCAGAAGTAAGAGGAAAGATGGAAACATAAAAGATAGAGAAAGGAAAAGAATAATGAATTTCTCCATATTTTCAGATGATATGATATAATACACAAGACCTCACAAAACTCTACAAGAAAACACCTAGAAATTATATTCAATTTTAGCAACATGCAGCATACAAAATCACTTACTTGGGTAAATCAAGAGCTTTACTATAATCAACAACAATACAAGGAATCATCAACTACGAACATATTCCTACTTATAATAGTTGCAACAAGAACAAGAACAGCAACAACAACAATAACACCCATCAATAACCCCAACACAAGTGATAAAAGAAAGGATATAGAGGATGTCCTCACACCGTATGCCCACCCCACCTTAACTCTAAACTCCCTGGAACCTCGAGTCTCTTGAGGGTTAGGTGCATCTTCTCTGACTAAACCCAGACCAGGCAGTCCTCTGCTGTATATGTGTTGGGGGCCTCATATCAGGTGGTGTATGCTGCCTGATTGGTGTTCCTGGAGATCTCTGGGGGTGCAGTTTAATTGAAACTGCTGGTCCTCCTACAGCGTTGCCCTCTTCCTCAACTTCTTCCAGCTTTCCCCTAATTCAACCACAGGTGTCAGCAGCCATTGGCTGGGTGCAAATATCTACATCTGCCTCTTTTAGCTACTTGTTGGGTCTTTCAGTGGGCAGTCATGATGGGTCCCTTTTTGTGAGCACTCCATAGCCTCAGAAAGTGTCAAGTCTTTGGGCCTACCCTTAAGCTGGATCCTACTTTGGCCAGTCGCTGGACCGTCTTTTTCTCAGGCTCTTCTCAATTTCCATTCCTGCAGTTCTTTCAGACAGGAACAATTATGGGTCAGAGTTTTGATTGTGGGATGGCAACCCCATCCTTCACTTGATGACCTGTCTTTCTGCTGGAGGTGGGCTCTACAACTTCCCTCTCTCCAATGTAGGGCATTTCATCTAAGGTCTCTCCCTTTGACTCCTGAGAGTCTCTCACCTCCTATGTCCCTGGTGCATTGTGCAGGGTCCCCCCATCCTCCTACCTCCCAAGGTTGCCTGTTTCCATTCTTTCTGTTGGCCCTAAGGACTTCAGTACTTTTCCCTCACCCAATACCAGATCGGGTTCCCCTCTACCCCCCACTCCTTCCCCACCACCATCCACTTTCCTTCTCAGGTCTGTCCTTCCCTCCCTACTTGTGATTGTTTCCTTCTCCTTCCCATTGGGACTTACTTGGGCACTTCAGCTTCTTGACCTTTTTGTATTCTTTGAACTTGGATATTTTATAATTTCTTTCTTTCTTTCTTTTTTAAAGCTAATATCCACTTATTAGTGAGTACATACCATGCATGCCCTTTTGGGTCTGAGTTACATCATTTAAGATGATAATTTCTAGTTCCATCCATTTGCCTGCAAAACTCAGGATGTCCTAATTTTTAATAGCTGAATAGTATTCTGTTGTATAAATGAACCACATTTTCTGTATCCATTCTTCTGTTGTGGGACATCTGTGTTGTTTCCAGCTTCTGGCTATCACAAACAAGGTCGCTATGAACATAGTGGAACACATGCCCCTGTGGCATGGTGGAGCAACTTTTGGGTATATTCCTAAGAGTGGTATTGCTGGGTCTTCAGGTAGATCTATTTTCAATTTTCTGAGGAACCTCCAGATTGATTTCCAGAGTGGTTGTACCAGTTTGCAATTCCACCAGCAATGGAGGAGTGTTCCTCTTTCTCCACATACTTGCCAAAATGTGCTGTCACCTGAGGTTTTGATCTTAGCCATTCCGATTGGTGTAAGGTAGAATCTCAGGGTAGTTTTGATTTGCATGTCTCTTATCACTAATGACTTTTAACATTTCTTTAGATGTTTCTCATCCATTCAAGATTCCTCTGTTGTGAATTCTCAGTTTAGTTCTATACCCCACTTTTTGATTGGGTTGCTTGGTTTTTTGGTGCTTAGCTTCTTGAGTTCTTTATATATTTTAGATACTAGTCTTCTATCAGATGTGGGGTTAGTGAATATTTTTTCACAATAAGTAGGTAGCTGATTTCTCTTATTGACTATATCTTTTCCCTTACAGAAGCTTTCCAGTTTCATGAGGTCCTATTTATCGATTATTGATCTTAGAGCATGAGCCATTGGAGTTCTGTTTAAGAAACGTCCTCTTGTGCCAATGAGTTCAAGGCTCTTTCCCACCTTCTCTTCTTTAGATTCAGTGTATCAAGTTTTATGTTGGGGTCCTTGATCCACTTGGACTTAAACTTTGAGCAAGGTGACAAATATGGAGATGAACACTAGAAAATAGAAAGACATTGCATGTTCATGAACTGATAGAATTCATATGGTGATATTAACCATTCTACAAAAAAAAAAAAAAAGCAAAAACCAAAAAACTCAAACAATCCCAAATCAAATATCTACCGGCTTCTCCAAAAACTGCAAAAGAAATATAAAAGATTCTTGATAAATAAAATAATCCTGATCAAAAAGACCAATTTTTGAAAATTTACCATTCCAGGTCTCCAAATATATTACAGGGACATAGTAACAAAGTCAATTTGGCACAGGAATAAAAACAGACATATTAAAAAATAGAATACAAGTTGAAATCCCAAGAATCTGTACATATAACTGGGCAATATAAGTTGACAAATATGCCAAAAAACAATTTGCGAAGTAGGAAACACCTTCAACAAACAGTGCTGAGAAAACTGTATAATGCTATAATCCGAAGCAACTTTGCTCAAAAACTAATTCCAAGAGAGTCAATTAACTAAATATAGAACCTTACACATTGAAAACATTTATGTTAGAAGAAAACATGGGCAATATACCCTTCCTTTAAAGGTGTAGAAAAAGCAGTCCTGAATGAGACTCCATTTGCTCAAGACTCAAGGACAACACCTAAAGTAGGCCTTTATAAAACTAAAAAGCTTCTACACGGCCAAAGAAACAATCATAAAAAGAAAGTGAAGTGTTGGTGAGAATGTTTGCCAGCTATGTATCTGACAAAATACTAATATCCAAAATATTTAAATAACTCAAAAAATAAGGTAAAAAGAATAACCTATTCTAAAGTGTGGTTTGGATATAAAGAATTTTTAAAGGAAGAAATAAAAATGACTAAGTAAATGTTTGAAAATAGTGTTTGTTGAATCTAGTGAATAGGGAAATGGAGATGAAAAGAAAATTGAGATGTCTTAGCCTATTAAAAACAGAGGATGGCCTAGTCAGTCATCAATAGGAGGAAAGGGTGTTGGTCCTCTGAAGGCGCTATGCCTCAGTGTAGGGGAATGCCAGGACTAGGAAGCAGGAGAGGGTGGGTTAGTGAGCAGGGGGTGGGGGAGGAGGGAACAGGGGTTCTTTTCGGAGGGGAAACCAGGAAAGGGAATATAATTTGAAATGTA
Organism: Mastomys coucha; assembly: GCF_008632895.1. Classification (NCBI taxonomy): domain Eukaryota; kingdom Metazoa; phylum Chordata; class Mammalia; order Rodentia; family Muridae; genus Mastomys; species Mastomys coucha. The sequence continues at coordinate 40,463,539 of NW_022196910.1, forward strand.
AATAAAGAAAATATATAACAAAAGTAAATTAAAAAATGGCAAAGGAAAGAAAGCTTCATGTACTTCAGCAGATGTAATATATATATACATATATATATATATGTATATACAATGTAATAGTATATTTTAATAATATAAAATTAAATCATGACACTTGCAGCAAATAGATGGATCTAGAAAAGATCATATTAACAGAGGTAATCCAGACCCAGGAAGACAAATGTTTCATGTTCTTCCTCATCTAAATTCCCTAACTAAAGATTTTCAGATGTGAATACTTTACCTGGAGTAATGGCAAAAATCAGAAAAGTAAGGAGAAAAATAAATAACAGGTTACAAGAGATCTCATAAGAGAAACAAATAAGGATGCTTTAATATAGGGAATGTGTGAGAGTAAAATATAAATGTATTTCAGAGGAAAAAATATCAGTGGTGATGTCTACAAAAGTAATAAGGAACCAAACTGCAAAATATATACATAAAACTAACTATAACACATTAAGCATATATATAATTCTTAAGTGAAAATTTCCTATGACAATGCACCTGCAAGAGGTATAGATTTTCTAACATTGCAGAAGAGGGCATACAGAGGAAAGGAAGTTTTCTGTGAGATTGAATCTCCTAGAAGCTACACTTATTAAATAACTCTGACACGGTTACTTAAAGATGATCTGAACAAGGATGACATAAATACACATGCTAAGATGGAACGTGGAACCTCTAGAGACCTCAGCTCTAGACAAAGAGCTACAGGCAAGTAAGGAAGGCTGAGTGGAGAAGAGCACCAAGAGGTGATCCCTAAACACATGCCACAATACTAGCAATAAAGACTGGGTGGGTTGTAGTCATATATTTAGGTATGCAATATTTATACAATATTTATATGAATGAATATTATAGGAATACTTCTTAAGAAGTAGGCAATGAATTTGAAAGAAATAAAGGAAGGTGACATCTCTGGACATTTGGGGTGAGAAGGTGAGGATATGGAAGAGGAAGAAATGAATTAATTATATTATAATCTCAAAATGATTAAAATAAAATTTAATATTCATATCCGTAAAGCCTTCCCTTTTAGATTTAAATCATCTCAGAAGAAATAAGGGTTGACAAAAATCAATTTAAAAAATCTCTTTAAAGTTGAAAGAAATCTTGATAACAAGAGTAAAAGAGATATTATAAACTCTGCATATGTTAAACCATATACTAATAATATTTTATAAGTCATGAATAAAATTTTGAAACATAGTTTTCAAAGTATATATATATATATATGTATATATGTATATATCTTATGTGGAGAACATCTACTTATATACATGATTTATGTGATTAAAACATAAAAGAATTGAAAATATATAACATTGTACCATTAATGACCTTAGTTCTATTAATTACAGAAATTTTAAGTAGCCAACTGGGAAAATTATGATGTGTCACTGGAACATTATAGAAGGACATGAGATAATTATGTGATATACTGAAAATAAGCTTAAATATATCTGATCCGATCAATAAAATATCAAAACATGTAGGTAGAAATGGACATACTACAAATAGAAAAAAAACCCACCTACTGCCATAGATGCTGGTTGCAGCACATGGTTGTCAGTACCTGACAGCTCCTGCAGGGAGAAACTACTCTGTCAATCAAACTGATCCAACAGCAACAAAGTCTCTGCCCCTCAATAGCAGATAGGATATTCTTCACTAGCTCATATAATTCACAAAATGTGATCTAATTCCACTCATAAAACATTATTCATAAAACTTAAAAGAAAGGAAATTATATAAAAATTATGAGTTTAATAGAGTTAATCTAAGTATGTTTTAAAGCTGTTTAATTCTACAGTGCGTAGGCTTTAAGCGACAAATTTCTAAATTGATTAAGAGTCAAAAATGTTTCATGGCAAATTAAAATAATATACTCTTCTCTCTTAAATGAAAATATAATTTATCAAAATGTGTGGTGTCAGTAAAACTAACACTGAGAAGAATATTTGAGTTTAGAATATTGAATACTTAGGTTAAAAAAAAAACAGAAGTCTAAATATTATTTCATTCTCCCCTTTGGAAAAAAGTGTAGAGGAAAAGTTTTTTAGAAAAACAGGGAGAAAAAAGCAAACACTAAAAGCTAAGCTAAGGTAAACAATGGACAAAATTAATAAGACAAAACTGTTTTCTTTTACACAGTGCAAGAAAAGAGAAACCTCTGTTCACTAGGACAAGATGTACCTTCACCTAGGAGACCATGGAGATTATATGGAAAATAAAGGATTACAAAGAACTGTGTGCCCTCAACTCAAAACACTAGCTTGTCGCAGACACAGAGTTCCAAAATTGATGCAAAGGGGGATATATTACCTGGATTAAATTGTCTAGAAATGTAATAATTATGTTAATAAACTTTGAAGAATATAAAATATTATCCTCAGATAGTATCACTGGAGATTAATATAAAAATGTAAGAAAAAATTCCAGTTCTCTAAGATGTATTAAAAAAATATATTACAAAAGCCACTTTGAGTGGGGTTATAGGAGCAAGTCTGCATTCCCACTGCATAGAAAGCCCAGGGAAAAGAGCAAAGTTCAAAAGGATGGCAATACAGAGGGAAATGGAAGATAGAAGTAACACTAGAAATTTGAGATAGCCACAGATATCATGTTAATACAGAGTTACCTAAAATCACTACAATCTAGTGCAAAGGCTCATTTCAAGCCATCGAGCATTATCAGGTATGGACAAGCAATGGCTGTTCTTGGTTCACTTCCTTACATTTGTGCAACTATATCCAAATGCCAGTGGTATCTACACTTACTATCATGAAAAGCTAAAGGTCAACAGAATGCCCTTCACTTAGTAAGTGGATAAAGACATTTGTGCAAGAATTAGGGTGTATTTGGAGGAAAATGTTTACTGGTGGGAGAGAATACATAGTTTGTCTTAAGAAGATAGCAAAACTATGAGATAATTAGTTGAGGGAATATACTATATATACTATATATGTATATATTCACACATATATGTACATATATATAGTAGGTTTTCATTAAACCTTTAAGAAGTGCTCATATTACATGAGATTTATCAACTGCAATGTCCTCTAGAATATTTAAATTCTCTTCCACAAATTCAGTACTATCAAAGATGGTTCTAAATTTGGACCTAGTGTGCTTCATTTTATGATGAATGTACTAATCAATATACTACCTACCAATATGAATCAGGGGTTTATGAGATTAAAATTATTTAAATAACTTGCTCAAATAAAAAATATCTGTTAACTTCTTCCCCTCTTGGTTTTGTTTGTTTGTTCCTTTTGTTTTCTTTCTTAGCTTTGTGAGACAGTCCTGTGTACCACAAATTCACTGTGTATCCAAGGATGACTTTTTATTTCTGTTGCCTCTCCCTCTGCTTCCCAAGTCCTGGGCACAAAAGTTTGCAACATCATAGGCTCATGAATTATATTTGTGATGTAAGATTTTCTTATTTTATTAATTTTACTTATTACTTTTGATGACAAATTTCTCCTCTACTGTTTTCTGCATGGGTATATTGATTACTAACATGCTCATAAATGTGTATGCTAATACCTGTTGGATTGTAGTACAGCCAATTCTCAATGTTTTTGTTTTCAATTAAATATGAATTATAGGAAAGAGTATTTTGGAATTCTATAGAAAGAACACAACTACAACTCAAGTCTATCCTTTCTTCAAAGTTATCTTCAAAATCTATAATTTTTTAAAAGATACTTCTGAGTTTAAATCAGACAATAACTTTGGTAATTATACCTTTTGATAATTTACTTTAATGTTAAATAATGACACAATATCCTCCTACTCTTTTAAAACAATTTTATAACAAATGAATATTATTAATAATCTAACCTTATGTTTTAATTTCTTTTACTGAAATTACACTGTGAAGATTAAGTTACATAAAATCAAAATAAATTTCTTTAAAACTAACACTACATTTAAAATTGATAAGAAGTCAGTACAATGATGAGCACAGGCTTACTATATTTTTAGTATAGACTGAAATCTAAGGAGTACATCTTCATGCATACAAAACTAAAGAGCTTGATCTAAGGAGTACATCTTCATGCATACAAAACTAAAGAGCTTGGTCTTATTTTGAGAGACATAGGCACTCTTAAGTCAAGATATATAGTACATTGGTACAACCACAATTTCTAAGCATTAAAATATTAAGTGAGAATTGTCTTTAATCAAAGCTTTTTTTTAGCATATTTACTTCTGCTTTGTATTATTTTTTCTATGAAATCTGGGAAATTGAACTATGCTTGGTAATTGAGTTTAAAATGACCTTAGTAGAAATCTAATTTGCATTCATCTAACAAAGAAGACAATCTCCACCAGTTACATTATAGAGATTAACACAATGTAAAATGGTATGTTCTCAATAAATATATGCCCAGCTATTGGCTATGTCGTTTCAAGTAAGCTATGACTGGATAATTGCTTTGAAAGCTGTACAACCAAAGAATGAGGCAATTTTCTTCTTACATGCTTCCAGAATGTACATTTATTATGTCCACATAGACTGTCATTTTATTCTTCTATGTAGACATAAAGTGACCCGTTTTGTATTATCTTGAACATGTCTACTATTTTATACACTATTGTCTGTGTATTTCCTTCATTTTCCCTCCAGAAATATACTTCCTTTTATTTACAGGAAATGTGGATATGACTTCCTCAGGAAATCCTTTGACCTTGAATTCTTTCTAACTCACTCTGTACACACACATTCATCCACATTTGATACTAATTATGCTTTATGGTGATGAAATCTAGTTTAGAAGCTAGTTATTGTGAGGGCACAATAAAGATTCAAACAGTGGGATGAGGGATGGGATAGGGAGGTTCTGAAGGGGAAAACAGGAAATGGGATAACATTTGAAATGTAAATACATAAAATATTCAATAAAAAAGAATAGCAATATTTTTTTAAAAAATAAAAGATTCCTCAAACACACTACAGATCAAGACTGTTATATAAAGGAATGTAATTGCTGGATAGAAATGAAGAAGAAAATCTGATCTCTGATACCAACTTCTGTGCTAATTACTCTTTTCTTGTTATGTTAAAAAGGGTTGATTAAGTTTATTTTACCTTACTGTTCCAGAAAGCTAGATGTTCATATGGGAGGGGAAGAACTGTTGCTGGAAGCCAGAGTCAACAGCTGAGGGACCACCCATCAACTGCTTAAAAAAGCTCAGAGAGACTGGAAGCAAGAGAGGATAATATCTCTAATCCTGCTCCAGTAACGTACTTCCCCAAGCAAGGCTGACTTTCTAAAATTTCAAAACCTCCCAAATAATGATGCCAGTTCAGAATCAAATTCTCAAATATATGTGCCAAACAAGGAAATCTTCATTCAGACTAACGTATAAGTAAATTATATATTGTATAAATGTAACATCTATTTTATTATAAAGGCTCTTTATATAGATGTTTATTTAAATATGTATACTTGCAAGTATATACAATACATAGCATGAGGGTTATTAACTTATTATTTCCACACATAATTCTTTTAAAAACTTTTTCATTTGCTAACATATCAAAAACTTTAGGGAGATGACATGACATGTCAGTTAGAAATACTCTTGCTATACTAGACAACCAAAAACAACATGAGGATGAGAGAATCCAGACACAGAGGTTGTCATTGATCTCCACATGCATGTGGTAGGTAGCATGTACAAGTGTATACATGCATAACCATACATGTTCACAAAACTAGTAAATAAAAATATATAACTAATATGCATCAAAACTTTTGAGTAATAGAGAAATGGTTCAGCAGGCATAAGCATTTATTGTCTGAGAGCAAATTTTGATATTTGGATTCCACTTAAATGTGGAAGGAAACTTCCAGCTCTACAAAGTTGACCTCTAGCCTTTACATACAAGACACTATTTTTAACATAAATAATAATAATAGTAATAATAATAATAATAACAGTAATACAATGAAAAGAACATAGTTTTCCATGAAATCAATACATTTTTATTAACATAGACATCCCAATAACAAAATCAATAAAAATTTAATTATGGTTGTAAACAGTTTGGGGAAGATAGTAATTTTGTATAATTCATGCTTTATGTAAAAACATTAATATGTCAGTATGATAAGAGTCAAACCATATCACATGCATACATTCACTCAGAACTAACTAATTCACTGAGAATGGTCTCCATGATTACTTCAATGATGTTAGATGTGGGGTATCACTCTTACTGCTAAGCAGTTTACATTGGCAATGGAGGGACAATAAAGAAGTTGCCTTTGACTATGGCTGAAATTTATAAAATGACAAATTGTTTCCATATTTTGAAATGATAAGTGTATTAGGTATAATAAAACCTCAAAATATTACTTTGACAACAGAAGTGACTCTAGGCCATCAGCTGCAAGTTTGATCAGCCCTGTAAAAGAGAAACCACAACCCAAGCATGCTTCTCTTTTACAGTCTAAGGAACACATTCAGTTTGTGACAATGGGCACATCTGAAACCTCAGTCTCTCTGCCAATATCACAATTTGAATAGAATTACCCACAATTCTGCACATCGTGAGTTTGCTATGAAAACCGATTTAATTGAAGCTTGCTGATCTACATTAATATTTCTATTTAAATTGAGCAAAACTGATTATCTCACATGAAAATGCTGCTACCTTTGGAGTGACAATGCTAATTTAATTAGAGTCAGCTAGACATATTAACTGTACTGTACCCTTGTATCCTCTCTGGTATAGGACAGCTCCTTAAACATCAGGAACTGGGTCCTTTGTAAACAACTGCAACACTGTTTCTAATTCCAGAATGATCTTGATACCAAGTATCCTTGAAACCTGGAATCAGAGGGTTAATGTGTGAATTGGGAGTTATTGTCTATGAAGATTTAAGAAAAAAAATCTACATTGGTTCCAGAGAAATGGATCAGTGGCTAAGAGTATTGGCTGCTCTGTCAGAGGATCTGGGTTTGGTTCAAAGCATCTTTGTCAAGTAGCTCATAACCATGTTATTCCATATTCAGGATATCCACTTGTTTCCTCTCCTTGCCTCTGTGGGCATACTCATTCAAGATAGACAGACATAATGACAGAGAGAATAGAAAAAGAACTTTTAAAAGTAGAATTTTTCTATTACTTCATATATTTGAGTTTTTTACTTTTCAAACTCAGATAGCTGAGGCATTCCTGAAATGGGTTTTAGCTTTTCATTCCCTCCTAAACCACACAGCATTACAGTTCTACTTCTTTGTAAACAAAATTGATCCTTATCTTATAAAGGTGGACTTACAGTCTCCTTAATGTTTCCTTAAAAAAATATTATGTAGGAATAAACTAATTAAACAGTTGAACAGACAATCACATGTTAAATAACCACGAGAGATTTGCTAAATCACAATAAAACCCCTGAGAATGAATACTGGGTTAAAAGAGTTGAGGTCAACAGTAGTTCTAGTGTGAATTGATACATCTGAACATACATAGGTTGAAAAAAAGTAAGAAGAAAGATGAAAAGAAAACTGAGCGCTAGCCTTTACAAATTGTTTTCTGTCCACTAAATTTAAATATCTGTCATAGAAATTGAGGGCTATTTTCTAGGCTTCTTATTCTATGTCTATAAGAAAATCACATTCCCCAAACCATGGTAAGCATATATGTACACATTTGCACAATCATCTGGTAATTTTTATACAGATATCTGGATGTATTTGGAAACATTTTAATATTATAAAATAATATTCATTTTGAATACATTTAAAGAAGAAACTTGAAGTTTGTTGTTTTGAATTTTAGGGCTTAATTTTTTTATAGTGTAAATAAGTTATTAATACTAGAAATGGATATTGAAAACAAATTTACTTCTTTTAATTAACATGTTAGTATTTTATTAATTAAGCAGGTGGGACAAGTGATTATTTGATATCATCTTTTATGAGACAATGAAGATATGAAATTGTGTTATATGCACTGTTGCATCATTTATCAAAGAGGAATAAAATCTTTAAAATATGTCATTGATGAAATTCATATAACATAAAACAGGTAGGGATAGAAAATCTTCAGCCATTCACAAATAAATATGATGTTATTTAATGAAAGAATAGTCAATATCTTCAATGAAATGAGCTAAGAATTCCATACAGTTCTAAGTCACATAAACAGAGTATGGCTCTTCAGCATAACTTCATAGACTGATAGGATGTATAACCAGAGACATCAGTAAAATAAAATCTTTGTATACTGTACCTATTACACATTCAGTAATAAAGAATAAATAGAATTATGCTTTTTATAATAAACTTGATACATTGATTTCATATATCATTCTACTATGAGATCTAAACCATTAGAATACAAGCAATTCTCTCTCTGTCTCTCTCTCTTTCTCTCTCTCTCACTCTCTGTAAAGTCCTTTATTAATTATCATTAATCTTTTTTTGGTTACATTCCAGTCATTATCCCCTTCCTGGTCTGCCCTCTGACAGCTCCTCATCCCATTCCTCCTCTACCATCTCCAAGGGGATGTCCCTACCTCACCACCCCTCTCCAACATTGCCAGGCCTCCCCACTCCCTGGGTTCTCAAGCAATTCTCTTTTTAAAGGACCTGCTTCACAGCTTGCCTACCAACAATCTTATATTTTTCTCATATCAGTACACAATATCTACACTGAACAAGTAATGACATTTTAGATTATGTGTTTTACCTTTTATACCTGTATCTGCCATTCAGTTATCTGACATACGCAGTGCCACCACCCTATCATTTATGCAATCATAACTGCATAATTTGTAATTCATGATTACGCAACCCATAACTTAGTGCTTGTTTTATGAGTAGGTCCTTTATTTGCCCTAATTGATTTATAGCTACACACAACTCTCTTTGGCTTTTCATGATGCCCTAAGCATTTGCTATTACAGGTCTTCCTTTGTTGTATATAGAAAGACTCAACTCTGTGTTCTATGCCTCATATTAAGCACTTAGATGAGACACACAGGTTCATCATCTCTGAATTTAAATGTATAAAAAAATTGAGCAAAAGGAGAAATATAAATTTAAAGGGTCTTTTAAGGTTTCCAAACCTTTGTACTCTACTTTTAATAGGTAGATATAACATATTACTAGGTAAAAATCTATGTAGGTCCAGATGTGGAAATCCGCAGGCAATGGAGTGGCTAGTGTTAGAGCTTCTGGTACTGTGCTGTCTAAGATCCTTGGCTCTAGAGGTTTTAAAGTTCTTGAGAGCTCTTCAGTGACCAAGACATGCACTTTCACTTTTCTTATTCTTTTTTTTCCTTTTTTATCTTTTATTGGATATTTTCTTTATTTACATTTCTAATGTTATCCCCTTTCCAAGTCTCCCCTCCAGACCCCCTATCCCATCCTCCCTCCCTCTGCCTCTCCAACACCCACCCACCCAACCCAGCCACCAACCCACTCCAGCCTTCCCACCCTGGCACTCTGCTACACTAGGGCATCAAACACCCTCAGGCCCAGGGGCCTCCCCTCCCACTTATGTCCAACAAGGCAATCCTCTGCCACATATGAGGCCAGAGCCATGGGTTCCTCAATGTATGCACTTTGGTTGGTGCTCCAGTTCCCTGGAGCTCCGGGGTTCTGTCTGTTGACACTGTTTTTCCCTCCACGGGGCTGCAAATGCCCTCAGCTCCTTCAGTCCCTTCTCTAGTTATGGATATAAAGTGTGGAGCAGAGACAGAAGGAAAGGCCATCCAGAGACTGCTTCACCTGGGTATCCATCCCATATACAGTCACCAAACCCTGACGCTATTGCAGATGCCAGGGAAGTGCTTGCTGACCTGAGCCTGATATGGCTGTCTCCTGAGAGGGTCTTCCAGAGCCTGACAAATACTTTTCTTATTCGTTAAATCTTGTTATTATCCTTCTTTCTTATCTTAATGTCTTCTTCATTTATATTGCCCCCTTCTCCCTCTGATTCAGCATAGTCTCTAGCCAGATGTCTCCTTTTTTAGCATTTCACCAACCATGGTTTGGGTAATCAACTCTGCCCACAATATTAAAACAAGACAGAGACTTAATTTTGCATCACCATGGGAAGCAGCATGGGATAGCTCCCAGCCTGTTCTCCAAGTGAGCCTCAATAGCACACTAAGAAAACCAGAGTGGCTCAGTAGCAAATGAAAGTTTGTCTTAGCAGTAACCAGACATAATACTCAGCCAAATGAAAGTTTATGATTGAACCAATCACATCATTTCTCCTTAACACCCTTCTTGGCAGATCTTCTGCCAGGCTGCCAGTGAAAACGCATCTTCCAGCCCCAGGCCTACTTGGAAATGGCATCAAAATCATCAATAGATTACAGAGACTACAATAGCAAAAATCCAGATACAGATGATATGAAATACTTTTGGCTGAGTCTTCCTCTTTGCATGCCAAAACAATCAGCTTTGGCCACTGCATAGTTCTAGAGATGCATCTAAGGAATATCCAAAATGTTCATCTAACAATTAGAATCACTCAGTTGTCTGTCTGATTGACAATCTATTTCTGGGTCAACCTGGCTAGAAGCGAAAATTCCAATGGCTCCAAATTAGGAGACAGAATTGATGCATCTTCCAATCTTTCTTATTTGTGGCTGTGCTTAAAATAAAAACATGAACTCACCATTAACATGAATACTGTTATCAGCAGAGCTTTCATACATGTCATCTCTACACAAAGAAGTACAGGCAACTAAGGAATGCTGAAAGAACAGGAGAAATAGTCTTCCTAGGGAATAGCGAGCAGGTTGTTATTCAATACTAAATGGTCAGCTCTAAAAATGTACATACAGTAACATTGTAAAGACAGAGCAGGCTGCTATTCAATTCTAAATGGTCAACTCTAGAAACGTACATACAGATAACAGTGTAAAGACAGAGCAGGTTGTATTTATGTGTTTAGAAATGTGTGTGTGTGTGTGTGTAATATATATAAATTTATATGTACATAAAATATACATATATACATACATGCATGTGTGTGTAGATACATATAAACATTGTAATTAAGAAATCAAGGTGAAGTATGTGAGGAGGTTTGGAAGGAGCAAAAGAATGGAGGAATGTTATAATTATACTATAATCTCAAATATAAAATAATTTGAAAAACCCATAAGGTGATGTCTGTGACAGTTGGATTGGGAGAAGTCTTGAGATTGTCATTAGGAGAGGTTTCTAGTCAAATAACTTTATGATGCTTAAATTTGACAGAGTACTTTAAATTCTATTTTACTCCCAGAACCATGGAAGCCAATATTTGTGTAGCCATTTTGACTGCACAAGTAAAATTCAGTGTTATCAAAGAGATTTGAAATTAGATTTGAACTAAAGAAAATGGTGATGACAGCTATTAATAGCAGCTATATCAACTGGGGCAATGTGCTAATCTTTTATTTTGTGGCTAATTCTAATTACATATTGCAAAGTGGACCAATAAAAACTGAAATTCCTGAACTTCAGTTTTCACCTAATTCTTCCAGCATCCTTACAAAATTTAAAATTATACTTGAGCAGACCATAAGCTAAGAGACAGCAACAAAGAAGTTTAACTCAGAACTTTCCAGTGGCAGAATTAAGCTTAGAAATAAATTTTCATCATGGCTTTAAAAAGTTTCCCAACTCCTATATATTTTGGAAAATTAATTCATGTGAGGAAACACATGAAATAGTTCCTTTGAGATATGTTTTCATCTATGGTATATGGCGTCCTGTGATTCTTTCTTTCTTGAATTTTTTATAGTTTAAAGCCAGGACTCAATCTCAGCAAATCTTTCTCCTCTTTGCTGGTGTTGCTCTCTTTGAAATGCTTTCTGTGAGATATGTATAAGTAGAGATATGTATAAGTAGGGAAATTTTTTATCACAAAATTCATCTATATCATGGATTTGCTTTCATTGTGCTTCATCACCACTAATTATCTCATGGAGAAATTTCACAGAAACAAAAGCATCAACAAAAAAATAACAATGTCTTTCCTAAGTTCTCTTTACAATCATTTCAGTCAAAACTGAACTAAAAAGAGTTCATATTAATTTTTTTATGTTTTGGTAATCATCATTGAATGGCAACATCTATGTATCAAATGATATTCAAAAGAGAATTGTTTTCCTGTAGAGTTGAAATTCATCTTGCTTTAAATAAAGATAAACAGAGCCTGACACATTCTTTTTTTTTTTTTTTTTTTTTTTTTTTTTTTTTTTTTTTTTTTTTTTTTTTTTGCTTGGTTGATTGGTTGTTTTTGATTTTGAGACAGGATTTCTCTTTATAGCCCTGCTGTCTTTGAGCTCTATAGACCTGGCTGGCCTCTAACTCAGAGATTAACCTGCTTTTGGTCTCACAAGTGCTAAAAGGTGAGCGCCACCATTACTAGCTTTATTTGTTTTCGTTAGTATGATACTATAATTTCCAGACAGTTTGCTTTAGTATACATGAATCACATGTGTGTGTGTGTGTGTGTGTGTGTGTATGTATGTATCTCTCTCTCTTCCTATCTCTCTTTCTGTCTCTTTCTCTCTCTGTGTGTATATGTGTCTGTATATATATATGTATAGACATTGTACACATGTACATACAGGTTTGTATTCACATATATATGCACATCTATCACTCAACACTTTGTTTTTGGAGACAGGATCTTATATTTAATTTGAGATAGCTAGTTTGGCTGGTCTAATAAGCAATCTTACCTGGAGAATGTCCAGTCTCTACCCCCAAAGCAATGGGATCAGATGTGGTCTGCTATGTCAGCCATAATTTATGTGGATACCTGGGACACTAGCTCTTAAGATACCATATAGCAAGAAATTTATCCATGGAACCATTTCTATACTGGCATGTAGACTTTAAGTTTAGATACTTACATCTTACAGTGTCACTGTATTATGACTTAGAAAGTATTTAAGGGCTTATTTATTAATTTAACTATAAATGCAAATATATTAACTAAAACAACACTTTATGGAAGAAAATAAATATTTATAAGATATTGGCTCACACTTTTGAACATTTAATATATGAATTCTTAACATTCTTCATAAATCTATATCACTTCCAGTATTTATCTGGGGTGATATCACACTTTTCAGACTCTAGAAAATTACACTAAACACTGTTTAAATAATAAGAAAAAATATAAATGCTAGTATTTTAACAATTTTTGAAGCATACTTTCATTCCATAACATTCACATATTTACAACTTTATAGGGTAGTATTCAAATAATTTTACTTTTCTTTGTGTTTTGTTTTTTGTTCTTATTTAATGTCCATACCCACCCCCCCATCTAAAATCATGGTTAAGTTATCCAAAACTTTTATTGTTTGTGCTTTTATTGTTGTTATACCCAATATTACTTGTTCCATCAGATTTCCCTTAAATCTGATGTAGTTTGTTTGAGCTACATTTTAGCTCTTCCTTTTATTTTCATGATTTACTTGAAACACTCAAAGTGTTTATAACAGTTGTTTAAACTTTCATATTTACATGTAGATATCTAGTCAGTAGAAATAGTTGAGCTAATTATTATTCTACAAATAAATTATATCATTCATATTTCATGTAAAGGTGTCTGTGTGAGAAAGAGAAGAGGGAGAGAGAGACAGAGAGAGATACAAAAAGACAGACAGACAGACAGACAGATACATAGAGACTTGCGTAGGTAACTGAAGGAAACCGTCCTGCAGTTTTCCTTCGTTCCGTGGGTGATCTACGAACGGGAACTTGAGGTCCTGCAAGTAAATGGGTGATAGGGGAAACAAAGAGACTGACACCAGGAAAGAGTTCTTATCGAGGTGTAATCTTTACTTAGTGAAACGGAATATTTATACATAGAGGCAACACAGGTATGCATATAACAACTAGGTGAGAACGGAAAGGCGGGCACATCAACGCTAGGAATTCCAGGCAAAGGCTTCCAGGACAGGAAAGGAGATCAAAGTATTAGTCTCTATGAAAACTGGGCTTTCAGTTCTGGCTTTAATCTCTTGGGCTGGCTCCAGCCCCCTGGTGAGTCGAGTTGAGGTGTTGTCTCTGGAGTCGGTTGAGACCTCTCCGAGAAATCAACAGGGTTCCCACATTTCACCCTTTTAACTGATATAAGCAAAATAGGGAAATGCGATACGAACTCTACACCACTACATGGGCGATAAGGTCGGAACACCTTCCTGCTCCACCATCCAAGGCAATAGCGCATCATGGGAAACCAGGTCAAGAAACGTCTGTAATACAGACGACCCTCATCCACGTGCCGCCTAAATTGGCTTCTCAGCGAGAAGGGTCAGTGCACCAACTTCCATGCAGTGTGCCAAGGTTCGTCCGCAAACCCAAAGTCCAAGCTCCATCGTAATCTCCGAAGATGTCTGCCATAACTGCAGAATTCAACAGGGTAGGGTGCGGCCAGGAGTCAGAGCTCGTAGTCGGAGTCTGATTTC
>NW_022196910.1:40485402-40510394 GCF_008632895.1 Mastomys coucha
GAGTCGAGTTGAGGTGTTGTCTCTGGAGTCGGTTGAGACCTCTCCGAGAAATCAACAGGGTTCCCACAGGTAACAGAGTAATTGACAATAGTTTATTAAATTTTCTTAGACAACTTCACACATGAGTGTAATATAGTGTTTCCCATGATCTCCAGCCCCTTCACTCTACATTCCCTCCTGCTCAAGACCGACTCCTCCTTCCAAGTCTCTCCCCCATATTCATATCTTCCTGCTTTTTTTTTTGACACATTTACTTCAAGAGAGACATTTCATAACGATAGATATGAAACTACACATTGGAGGCTGGTGGATTCATCCATATTTACGTAATTGAAGATAAATCTACCTCTTCTATAGGATCTATCTGTACCAATAGTTGAAGATATTTAAGTGTGGTCCCATGGGTCCATCCATTATCTATGACTGACTGATAAGAGTCTTAGTTGTTGCTGCCTACAGCTAAATAAAAATGGGTTCTCTGGGAGAGAGGTAGGAGCCTGTAGAGAAGCGGACCGGACAGGTAGAGAGGATTACAAACTGGAACCAAGCTATGGTGTGCTTTTAGTCCGTCATTATCAACTGAGGTACAAGCAGGCAGGCAGAAATCTCTTCCCTCGAGATGTCAGCATCTCGAGGCCCAATCAGCATCTTCATCTTCAGTCTCTGGAGGCGGGAGTTCTGGCATAACAGGAACTTGGAGAGAGGCGTTGGCTATTAGCAGTAGGTTGGAGAGAGGTATAGTAGTTTGTGGCTGGGCAAGGTCTGAGACAGCCCGCTCTTGACTGGAGGAGGGTCACATTAGTGTTATACTGTCCTAATACAATAAATTTCAGTTTCTGTGAAGTCATTGTTGCAACGACTGTTCCTTATAATCTGGTTCCTACATCCCTTCGGACTCTCTTTCAGAATGTTCTCTGAGCCTGGGAAAGGGTGGTATAATTATTCTTTTTTGGTCTGAGGACTCAGCTGTCATTTATTCTCAGTATCTTGATCTGTCATGACTCTCTGCAATCACCTTCATTCAGTATAAAGAGAAGCTTCTCTGATTGAAGCTAAGAGTAGCATTTGTCTCTGAGTATAAACATAAATATTTAGAAGACAGTTTAGCACAAGTCAATTTACTTGAATAACAATAGTAAATTTTCTGCCTAGGGCCTAAGACCAAGTGTTTTTGAAGAGAGAGTTCCCATATGTCTCCTTAGCTGTTCACAGACTGGATACACAGATCTGCTTGGCCTCAAATTAAAAAAAAAAAAATTCTCCTTCTACATCTACACTGTTTCATTACAATTTTAATATACATAAAACTAAGATGCATACTACTTTGTTTTAAACTATTCAGTCAGTATTATACAGCCTTAGAACAGTGGTCTTCAAACACATATTACTTTTAAAAAAGATTGAATTAAACTAAAATATTGATCAGAAACTAACTAGCTTAAGATAATTCTTTATTCAAAGGAGCACGGTGAGAAAGAATTGAGAAGAGATAAGATCTGTTAGTGTGCCTTCTTTCAAGAGAAATAAAGCTAAAATTTTGATCAGCGAGCCAACTCTTATCACTGAGATCCAAAAACATTTTCTGAGATAGAGGTTTAGGAAAAGCTGGAGTACTTATGAACCTCAAGGCTGTAGACTCTCCTGTATTTCCTTTCCTAGCACTGCTGATTACAAAGATATTTGCATGTAAACAGAAATTTCTTTCTGTGTAATCAGCAGACTGTGCTTCAGTTTGCTATGCACACTTTTACCATGGTTACTTTTCCCCCTCAGCAATCAATTCAGATATCACAGACACTTGGGTATGACATCATCAAACAGCCGCAAATTAGAGACAGTCAAGAAAGCAAAAGGTGAGAACTACTTTTGCGCAAATGTGTCAACCACCTGCCAAGTTGATAATTAAGCATAGGAAATTATGTTATACGATTCATTCTATCAGAAGATGCCCAATGATATAACTATTTTAGTATTAATTTTAACAAGTGGATCTAGTGGTCTACCATATAACAATGTTTGAAATTTATGAAAATATAACTTTTGAATGCTGTTCTTGAACATCACTATTTATTAATGTAAGAGAGTTTAATTCAATTACCTTGCATAGGAGATATATTACCTGAGAAGCTATAGGTTGTCAATAAAATTTCCAATGCCAGATACAGGATACCTAATCTCAAAATACAGGTCAAGGATGTTTGGAGACCAAGGTGGGGAGGAGAGGGGCAGGGGAAAGTGATCTGGTGTTGGGTAAAGGAAAAGAACTGAAGCTCTGAGGGCCAGCAGAAAGAATGGAAACAGGCAGCCTCAGGAAACGGGAGGTTAGGGAGACCCTCCAGAATGTACCAGAGACCTGGGAGGTGAGAGACTCTCAAGATTCAAAGGGAGGGACCTTAGATGAAATGCCTGACAGTTGGGAGAGGGAACTTATAGAGCCCACCTGCAGCAGGAAGACAGGACGTCAAGTGAGGGATGGGGTTGCCATCCCACAGTCACAACTCTGACCCATAATTGTTTCTGTCTGAAAGAATTACAGGGATGGAAATGCAGATGAGCCTGAAGAAAAGAAGGTCCAGTGACAGACCTAAAGTGGGATCCAGCTCCAGGGGAGGTCCCAAGGCCTGACACTATTTCTGAGGCTATGGAGAGCTCACAAAAATATACCTAGCATGACTGTTCTCTGAAAGGCCCAACAAACAGCTGAAAGGGTCAGATGCAGATATTTGCACCCAACCAATGGACAGAAGCAGCTGATCCCTGTTGTTGAATTAGGAAAGGGTGAAAGAAGCTGAGGAGAAGGACCATCCTGTAGGAGTACCAGCAGTCTAAATTAATCTGAACCCCCGAGATCTCCAAAGCACTAGACCACTAATTAGGCAGCATACACCAGCTGATATGAGGCCCCCAACACACATACAATAGAGGACTGCTGGGTCTGTGTTCATTCAGAAATGATACACCTAACCCTCAAAAGTCTGGAGGCCCCAGGGAGTTTAGAGGTCAGGTGGGGTTGGGTGTGGGGGCATCCATGTGGAGACTGTGGCAGGGAGGTATGGTATGTGGAACAGCTGGAGGGTGGATCAGGGCGGGGGATAAAATATGGAGTGTAAAAAATAAATTAATTAAAATAAAAAAGAATTTGATGATAATTCTCTATTACTATGACAACACACACTTGAGTCACAGGACATGGAGAACTTCAGCTTGGACACTTTTTCCCTACTGACTAGTTTCCATTTTAGTATGTAAGTTGCTGAGGGAGAAAATTAATTGACAATCTTACTCATGCAAGCTAAATAGTTACAATAGTAACCAATATGGCAACATATGCCTATAAATATAATAGTGACATAATGTGATTAGGGTAGCCAGCTGCTTTCTCATTAAATTTAAGTTGGAAATAGGAGGAAACACAAGAATAGTACTATGAATCATTAGGGTCTGTTCATAAGTCATGGGAATTACAAAACTGGCATATTATCAAACTTCCCTCTAAATTTGTGTCTTTTATACAATTAAATCATTGTCACTTTCTGATATCATCTTTGTGCAGTAAATTGCAGTTAAGAAATTTTCAAAGTATAAGTGAAATTTTCAAAAAGATTGATATTCAGCCATTAATGGAAAGTATATCCTAGGATCCAAAGGCAACTGCAGGGAAAAGAGTCAAAAACAATATGAGATCCAGGGATCAAGGAATCCAGAATCAAACAGTGTCTTCTGGATAAGATAGGATCAATAATATCAAAAGAGATTGCCTACAAAATTCACATAATTACCAATCAGTCAACATTCTGTGCCAGAAGAAATGTGTTCAATGACATATGCACCACTCTTAGCTGAAGAAGAATTGACTGTTGATTTCTGGAGGGGAAATAGTTAATCCTCTTTAAGGATATTGAGTATGATACTTCCAGTACCTATGAGCATATAAAGCACACAAGTTGGATTCTTTGAATCATTAAAAAAGAAAAAGACAGAAATTCTGGAGATAGTATAGAGATGAGAGTTGGATCCTGAATTAGTTGAAAGTAGTATGCAGAGAAAAATCAAATTATATTGTTACACAAACATCTCATGCAAGCAGGTCACTATTATAAATCAAATGATTTGAATTGGATTGGTGTTTACTTTTCTTCTCTGGTATCAAGCACAGTACTTTCCAGTACTAATAATTTTAGTCAATAGGATTGAATACTCTAGATGGTCACCAGCTTGGTTTCTCTGTGTTCAATGACATATGTTAATATTGTAATCAGAAATGGGGATTTGAAATAAGCTTATGGTGTGCCATGACACTAGCCTGAGTTGTTTTGGGATTTCTGTTGGGCCATTTTGACCATCAACTTAATTATATGCACCCATTTTTGGTGCTGAAGGTTTGTTTCATTTGGCGGTGAGAGTTGGACATTGTCTCTCCCTTTATTTCCTGACCCCAATTTAGGTTTCTTTCTTATATGTGCATATTTTAAGAAACTCCTACATATATCTCCATATGACCCCTCAAATTGCCTTTATTCGTAGTTTTTCCTCACCATATTCCCTCCCCCAAACCACTCTTTTCATTTCCTTCCCATTTAATTCTTCTATCCCAGTCCAAACTACCTTCTATCTCTCCATAACTATATATTCCACTTATTGTTCCATGGGAGGCATTCTACATAGCATAGCATGCTAATAAAAGTTTTGAGAAAATTCCATCATGGCCTGTAGGGAAGCTGTGGTATACTGTCTTGATTACTGCTTGATGTGGGATGGCTCAAACCATTGGGGATTTTGCCACATCTAAGATGGGTATGAGTCCGTGGAGGGTATAAGAGAAAAGGGTGCTCAAACCACTAGGAACAAGCCAGTAAGCCACAATTCTCCATAAGCTCTGCATATTTTTGTATCAAGGTTCCTTCATTTGCTTCTTGCTCTGACTTCAGTGACCAACAACAAGGTAGAACTATAAACTGGAACTAACTCTTCTTTACCAAGCTGTTTTTGTCCATGGTGTTTTATTGCAGCAATAGAAATCTAACTAAGACAGTCCATCTCTTTAGAAAAGAAAGAGCAAGCTAATAGCATTGAGATGATTTTATTTCTCTAAGGCATCTTAGTATTCCCTAATGCATGGTAAATTATTACATTCAGAGTAAGTTTACAGAACTATGTAGGTATCAGCTATCTCAGTAACTAAGTAAAATTTAACACAATATCTGTTTTTTTAGGCTGAGCAATATATGATATGTGCAATTGAATGATTACATGAACATACAATTTGTTTTTAATAATAAGTAGGAAAAGAACTGTTCTTAAACATCTACTCCATGTATTTCTCTTGGATATATCAATGTGGTGTGCTTATACATAAGCTGGATTTTTCAGAATTAATACAATAACATTAAAAACAAACTTGTCATTTTGTTATAAAATTTGATAACTGTAAAATAAGAGGGATTGTAATATGCTGAGAAAAGCTGTTGAGTAATTTATGGTCTCCTCTATTTTTCAAGAAATCAATGATAAAATGTAAATAAATGGAAATATAAATTCTTGCTTTTAATAAGATCATGCCAATCTTACATAAGCAGCTGTAACTCTTTCACTTTTAAAGTGTCAACTCACACATGAAACAAACTGCTTGCTTGAGATATTAGTCTGAATATCCAGTTGGCACATCAAATCTTTTCCACCAAGTAACACATGCACCTAGTACTAGGATTGAATCTAGAACCT
Source organism: Mastomys coucha (assembly GCF_008632895.1). NCBI lineage: Eukaryota > Metazoa > Chordata > Mammalia > Rodentia > Muridae > Mastomys > Mastomys coucha. The sequence goes on from NW_022196910.1 coordinate 40,491,124, forward strand.
TAAGTATGTTGCAAAAACTTGTCTAGCACTGAGATATGTCTCCAGCGCTGACTATTTATTCATTTGTGTCTTGAATTTTGAGGTGAATCTTTACAAGTCACTCAGGCCACCTCTGAACTTGTACTCTCCTGAATAGCTGACATTATAGACCCAAGAAGAAAGTATGGAGAATATATCCACAAATCTATTTCTCATTTCAAGATGGAATGACCACAATATACTAAGTTGTTAAAACCAAAAAAAAAAAACCAAAAAACAAAAAAAACTTTATCTCCTAAAATTCATATCTTTAACACCAGAGTCCCTAATGATATGACCTTTGAGGGGTATCATTAGGTTTGAGTAAAAATCATGTGATTGGGGTCCCCATAATGACATTAGTGTTGTCTTAGTCAGAAGAAGAGAGTCTAGATGCATTTTGCCATATTAGACCATGAAGGAAGAAAAACATTTTCAAACAAAGAAGCTGGCTCGTAAGTGACTGAGTCCTTTTATATCTTGCTTTTGAAATTCACAGAATACAGAGGCATGAGAATTGTGTTTATGTTCCCTAGTCTATGGTAGTTGATTTTGTAAACAATTTTAGAAGCCCATGAGACTAAACTTATCATAATTGATTCTTATCCTAATGTTTGTTTTGAATCTGTTATAAAATAGTGTCTATATGTGAAAAATATCAGCTCATATACATCATGACTTTATTTCTGTTTCTACTGTTAATACTTTTATACTGTGCATAAGAGAATCCTATGTAAGGGTGTTTGATTTAAGTTGCTTTCTCTCTTTTTCAATTTTCATTTTGTTCCTGCACATGTTCTAAATTTTACAAAATACGAATTCATGAGTTTTATAGTAAATCTTGCTACTATAAAAGAGAAAATCCGATATAGGAACAGAGAGACATTTGCCTAAGCATTGTGGGTAAATGATTGTGTCTGCTTTGGACAAATCACTTGCTAAAAGAGAAGTAAGTTCTAAGTTTTAAATTAAGCCCTTTGAGTGGTAAGCATGTCAGAGAAATGAAAAAGAAGAAGAAGCTCTTTACTTTTTTAAAGCCAAGTCTTCATACATCTTTTATTAAACCCGTTTATGTTGATTGCTGCACAGACGATGTGGGAAAAGAAATGATTTGAAGATTGCAAGAGTCTTTACTTTCTGAATCGTTTTTTTTTTTTTTTTTTTTTTTCTTGAGACAGGGTTTCCCTGTAAAGCCCTGACTATCCTGGAACTCTCTTTGTAGATCAGGCTGGCCTCAAACTCAGAAATTCGCCTGCCTCTGCCTCCCAAGTGCTGGGATCAAAGGCATGTGCCACCACAACCCGGCTACTTTCTGAATTTTAATTGTTTACAAAATTGTCTGTTCACTGCTAAACCTTGGGCCTGTGGGAGTAGATACTAAATCCTATGAAACAAGACCATGTAGTTAAAATGGAAACAGATAAAGGTCAAAAAATTCTGGCTTTGATTCATTCTCTCTCTCTCTCTCTCTCTCTCCCTCTCTCTCTCTCTCTCTCTCTCTCTCTCTCTCTCCTCTCTCTCTCTCTCTCTGTCTCTCTCTCTCTCCTCTCTCTCCCTCTCTCTTCTATCTTCACCATTTATAATTATCTATCAACCCATCATTTACCTATCTCTATCTTTTTATATCTCTCTTACTTTTCTTACCTTCCTTAGACCATCCCTTTCTTCTTCCAAGAAATATTTGTAACCACATCATCATATATAAACTCCCATACTGAGCATCAAGCATAAAGATACTAAGATAATTTTTCATGATCTAGAATTTCTAGTTTAGTTGAAGAATAAGACAAAGGAACACTTAGCCTACCAAGAGATAATTTTAACTAGCTACAATTTCAGAAAGCTTCAAAAGATACAGAAAATCTGAGCCTAGTTCTGACCCATCAAAGAGGTTTTCTTCCTGAGATGTGTTGCTGGATTACATGAATATTCTTTTCTCAGTTATTACTTTTCCTTTCTTAGTAACTTATCATCTTGGGAGTTTTTTTTCAATATTTCTTTCATAAGAAACAGGTTTGCAATTAAATCAGATAAGTTCACATTGCTGCAACTTAATTGGGCATACATGTCTGTGTCTACTGTTTTATGTAATAAGGATGCAATAAAGATTAATAGCATTGGTGGCTTGCAATTTTAAAACTTATTAACTCTACAGGGAAGGAAGTGCTAAGAAACCATACAAATAGCTATATTAATGGGAGTGCTATAATAAATACCATTACAAAATCCAAAAGAGTGTTATGAATAATAGAAAAGAATAATAACAATTGAATAATCATATAAATTTTTCTCTAAATGATGCTGGATTCTGCTTCTGACTTATTAGTTGTACATTAGTGAGTAAGCTTACATTTATCATCAGCAAGACCACTAACGAACTTGTCCAGACTCTATGTCATGCTGAGTAAAGTAACAGAGATGAAGAGAAACTGGATATATTTATAAATCCTGGAGACTGTCAGAGGCAGCAAGAGATGCAGCCCTCCAGTGCCACCTGTAGTAGTTTGAAGAGTTCTTTTTTTAGAGACTTATGTTCATTCAAATTTTGATTCCTTACTTAAGTCACAGAAAAGAATGTCAGCATGAGTTAGCAAGAGGCAAAGTTAGAATTTATTATTGTTTAATCATGCACATTAAGAGAGGAAAAAAAGGCAAGTAAAAAGAACTAACATGGTATGCAGCCCAGGGAGTGGGAAGGCTTCCTCAGAGACTGACTCTCATTTAAGTGTCTTCACAATAGTAATATAGACTATTTGTTTGACTTACAAGGTTAGATTCTCTCATGGACCTAATATACTAATAAAATATTTCTGTATAGTTATTCCAGTCTGAGGTTTTTTTCCATTAAGTAAAAGAGAGCATGGTGTTATTTCTGGAATGCATTGTACAGGATTGTCGATTGATAGGGTAAAAAACAAGTTAGAAATATCAAAGGAATCTCCATGCCTATAGTTCAAAAAGAAATTAAGGTGAATGTTTTTATTACATAAAAGTGTAAGGGATTATAGAGATGTCTCAGTGAGCATTTGTACCAGCCCCACAAGCCTGTCCACTTGAATGTCATCCCAATGATCATTTAGACCTAAGTAAAAATTAATGCCTTTGTGACCAAATTTTGTACTTAAGCTGTGAAATTTCAGCAAATCATAAGTGGTCTTGCACAATGCTTACTCTTCTAAACATAAAGATAAATAGGCATTACCCAGTTTGCCCAGTTGTGCCTATCTTAGTTCTTTTCTTGATGCCACGAAAGAATGAATACTCTGACAAAAGAACCTTATGAAAGATAGGCATATTCTGGCTCATGGGATCAGGAAAACACAAGAAAGTTCAACAGAGAAAGAGATAAAAGGGATCCCAATTTTTTCAGTGTGATATTATGACCTAAATGTAACACCCAAACGTTTCCAGTAACGTGTGGGTGCCTTTCCAAGGCTGTTACAAAAGCTTCTCTAAGGACAATAGTTGGCCACTATTGATAATAATATTAATAGTTGGGACTTAGATAAGATGCCTTTACCCTTCCATCTTGCCTTGGTGCTGTCAAGCTGCTTGGCTGGTCCTTTGGAGACTGCCCTCTTCTCCAGCTTTCTTCATTGAGGATGGTGGGACATGGAAAGCACATACAAAGCCTCTCTTTTTTTGGACTATTTCTTTTTGCACTGTGTGACTCATGACTATATGCTGAGAAGTTATTGGAACTCAAATAAAGCCTTCATCTTTTCTTTCTGATCACAGGTTTCTCTTGTCCTTCCCTCTATTATCATGGTTTCTTCATAGAACTTAGAAAAACTCAGAAAAATTTGAGGGGAAGGGTTGTGGTGGTGGTAAAACAAATAAAGGTGCTAATTTGGCACAACTATATACTACCTGTCATAATGGTGGCCACTGGAAGCATCTTAGTCCTTGTGGCCCAAAGGCTTTGTAAATTGAGTGAAATTGCTGCATATAGCAGCTTAGGTTCTAATTCAGGATTAACAATTCCATTTCTAATGTATTTGAATTATTGCCAACACAGAGAGTCATTTATATATCTGATCTTACTCCACATAATTTTGAGGTAGACCAAATAGAGCCAGGGTAATTTCTTTCTGCACATGCTTTCAAAGCAACAGCAAGATATCTGAGAGTTAGATATCTTTTCATAATTATTGCTGCTTATTTTATGTGTTAGACAATGGAAATCCTTCTCAGTACTACCTGTCAGTACTATTTCTCAGTACTAGTTCTTAGTACTATTGAACCCTCAAGGAATATGAATACTGCAGGAATTTTCTGTGCCCCAGGCATTCACTAACACATCCCAATACCTGATTCCCACCTATATTTCATATTAATTTTTTCCTTTAGTTTTTCACATTCCTGCAAGTAAATCATAAGGTTATGAAATCATGCCTCAGTGTATACTCAAAGTAATAAAGACATGTACCTTTTCTAATCAGCTGAGGAGGTAAAACCAGACCTCTATACTAACTTATTTTTAGATAGACATGGTTTTATATCATGCATCTGCTAGCTAGTTCCCTAGCCATGTGCCCTCTATGTGAAGGAAATGACACTTCTAAATGGCTAAACCTAGAATGTTCATTGTCGTGCAACTGCTGAAGGCATCGTCTAAAGAAACCTCAGATTCTTCACTATGACCCAAAGGATATCCAGAGGATAGATGTTCTAGAAGAGCTACTTCAAATGGACAGCAGCTGAAAATCCCAAAGCAAGATCTGTTTGTTTGGGTGAAGCCCTGAATTTATGGTCTCCTCTTGGCTTTCAAGGTTTGCTTTCCTGCATCCTATCTCCAAACTTGTTTTTCTCTAACTGAAACACATTCATTCTCTCTTGGAGACTCGTTTTTGTCTCATTTAGTCCTGGGTAACTTTGTTTTTGTTGTTTTTCATTTACCAGTTCTGATAGATAAGTTAACAATAACAAAAAGAACATTCTGAAGTCATCTCTTTTTGATTATTTTTTATTATTTATTTACATGTCAAATGTTGTCCTCCTTCTGGTTTTCCCTCAGTAAATACCTTATCCCAATCCTCTACCTCTGCTTCTAGGAGGATGTTAACCCACACACCTAACCACTTCTGCCTCACCACCCTAGCATTTCCCTATGTTGGGGCATCAAGTCTCCATAGGACCAAGGGCCTCCCTTCCCATGGATGCCAGATAAAGCAATCTTTGCTACATAAGCATCTGGAGCTGTGGGTCCCTCCATGTGTACTCTTTTATTGATGGTTTAGCCCTTGGGGGCTCTGGGTGGTCCGGTTAGTTGCAATCTCCTTCAGTTCTTCAGACCTTTCCCTAACTCTTCCACTGGGGTTTGTAGGCTCAGTCTGATGGTTGGCTGCCAGCATCCACATCTGTATTGGTCAGGCTCTGGCAAAGCCTCTCAGCGAATAGCTATACCAGGTTCCTGTCAGCAAGAACTTCTCAGCATCAGCGATAGCGTCTAGGTTTGGTGTCTACAGATGGGACGGATCCCTAGGCAGTCTTTGTCCCTGCATTTTCTTTAGACAGGAACCATTCTGGGCGAAAAAAATTTGAGTTCAGTGAGTGGCCCCGTCCCTCAACTGGGGACCATGTCTATCCAGTGTATATGTTCTCTACACGTTCTATCTGCCCTTTGTTGGCTAGTTCATCTAATGTCATTCCCGTTGGGTTCTTGGAACCTGTTGCTTCGTTGGCATATGGGACTTTCTAGTGGCTATCTCCAGTTCCCCATTCCCCACTACTACATTCCACTGTTCAATTTTCTGACCCTCTGTACTTCTCCCAGTCTCCTCCTATACCTGATATTGTAGCCCCATTTTCCCTATCTTTCTATCTCCCATGATTATTTTGTTCCCCCTCCTAAGTAGGACTGAAGTATATTGCAAGCTGGTACAACCACTCTGGAAAACAGTCTCGTAGCTCCTCAGAAAATTGGAAGTAGTTCTACATGAGAACCCAGCTATACCACTCCTGGGCATATACCCAAAAGATGCTCCAACATATTAAAAGGACACATGCTCCACTATGTTCATATCAACCTTATTTATAATAGCCAGAAGCTGGAAACAACCCAAATGTCCCTCAAAGGAGGAATAGATACAGAGAATGTGGTACGTTTATATAATGGAACACTAAACAGCTATTATTAATACAATGACTTCATGAATTTCACAGTCAAATGGATGGAACTGGAAAATATCATCCTCAGTGAAGAAATTCAGTCACAAAAGAACACCCTTGGTGTGCACTCACTAATAAGTGGATATTATTCCAAAATCTCAGAATACCCAGGATACAATTCTTTTCAATTTTTAAATGTCATTATTTTTTATGTATAATATTATCTAGGTTATAGAGATATAAATCCAAAATAAATGTGTTAAATTGCACAAAGCCTCTCCTAACAGTGACAATCCAGTTTTAATAATTTTCTCTGACTGTTTTTTTGTGCTTATTTCCTTTCTAGGTTAAGAAACATAGTAAGGAATACCAGATCATAAACATTGGAAAAGAGCAGAAGTGAATCTTTATGGGAGTATAGGAGGTTCAAACCACAAGAAGTTGGTCAAAACTGTCTACCATGGAGGGAAATTATGATGGCATGATCTTGAAAGAGCCATTTATATCTTGTCTATAATCAGAATGAGGGGAAAATAAACATGCTTTTGCTCAGTTACCTTTTGTCATTTTGTACAATACATGATCTCATCCAAGGAATCCTGCCGCCCATAGGGTACTAGTCATCCTAGCACAAGATAATCTCCCAAAGGCATGCCCAGAAACTAGTCTCCCAAGTGGTTCTAGATCTCATCAAGTCGACATTTAAGATTAACCACTATGCTGGATTTGTTACACATGGGCATTATCAAGGTGTATATGCTAACACATTTATGGCTATTGTGTGATAAGAATTTGGAAGGTATCCATGCAGCCATGGGGCAACTGAAAGGAATGGGAAAGCAGAGGAAACTTGTAAGAAATTCTTTCAGTGTGTTCATAAGTAAAAATTTTCCCTTGAAAGTCATTTGTTGGTTCTTGTTTACATAACCCATCTGATAGCTTATGTCTTCTTAGTGGGGGAATTGAGTCCATTGATATTAATAGATATTAAGGAAAAGTAATTGTTACTTCCTGTTATTTTTGCTGTTAGAGTTGGAATTCTGTTCATGTGGCTATCTTCTTTTTGTTTTATTGGAAGATTACTTTCTTGCTTTTTCTAGGATGTAGTTTCCCTCCTTGTGTTGGAGTTCTCCATTTATTATCCTTTGAAGGACTGGATTTGTAGAAAGATATTGTGTAAATTTGTTTTTGTCATGGAACACTTTGGTTTCTCCACCTATGGTAATTGAGAGTTTTGCTGGGTATAGTGTCTGGGCTGGCATTTGTGTTCTCTTAGGGTCTGTATGACATCTGCCCAAGATCTTCTGGCTTTCACAGTCTCAGGCGAGAAGTCTGGTGTAATTCTGATAGGTCTGCCTACATATGTTACTTGACCTTTTCCCCTCACTGCTTTTAATATTCTTTCTTTGTTTTGTGCATTTGGTGTTTTTACTATTATGTTGCAGGAGAAATTTCTTTTCCAGTCCAGTCTCTTTGGAGTTCATGTAGGCTTCTTGTATGTTCATGGGTATCTCTTTCTTTAGGTTAAAGAAGTTTTCTTCTATAATTTGATTGAAGATATTCACTGATCCTTTAAATTGGAAGTCTGCACTCTCTTCTATACCTATTATCCTTAGGTTTGGTCTTCTCATTGTGTCCTGGATTTCCTGGATGTTTTGGGTTAGGAGCTTTTTGCATTTTATGTTTTCTTCAACGGTTTTGTCAATGTTTTCTATGGTATCTTCTGCATCTGAGATTCTCTCTTCTATCTCTTCTATTCTGTTGCTGATGCTTGCATTTATGGCTCCTGACTTCTTTCCTAGGTTTTCTATCTCCAGAGTTGTCTCCCTTTGTGATTTCTTAATTGTTTCTACTTCCATTTTTAGGTCCTGGGTGGTTTTGTTCAATTCCTTCACCTGTTTGATTGTGTTTTCCTGTAATTCTTTAAGGAATTTTTGTGTTTTTTTCTTTAAGGGCTTGTACCTGTTTACCTGTGTTCTCCTGTATTTCTTTAAGGGAGTTTTATGTCCTTCTTAAATTCTTCTATCACTATCTTGAGATATGATTTTAGACCCAAATCTTGCTTTTCTGGTGTGTTGGGGTATCCAGGACTTGCTGTGGTGGGAGTACTAGGTTCTGATGTTGCCAAGTAGTCTTGGTTTCTGTTGGTAAGATTCTTGCATTTGCCTTTCGCCATCTGTTAATCTCTGGTGTTAGATGATCTTGCTGCCTCTGGCTTCACCTTGTTCCTCCTGTGGGTCTGTAAGCCTGTGTCAGCACTTCTGGGAGATCAGCTCTTCCCTAGTAAGACCTGTGCACAGAGGGCTGTGGATCAGCCATCCATCCGGGGTACAGATGGATGAATGAAGGACCCTGTCCCTGTTGCTCTGCAGCTTCTGTGGCCTGTACCTCCTGGCTGGTCCAGCCTTAGAAAGTCACAGGAGAGAAAATGGCAATCTCACCTGAGTCCCAGGGTCAGAGCACTCCCTGAAGACAAGCTCTCTGCTTGCAGGAAAGATGCACAAAGGGCTGTGGACCAGCTGTACTTCTGAGTTGTAGACAGAGATACGAAAGATCTTGTCCCAGCTGCCTTGCCACTTCTGTGGCATGAGCCCCCTGGCTGATCCCGCCTTAGGAAGTCCAAATTGACTGTTCTTATTCAGACTGGTTGGGAGGAACAGGAGAGACCCTGTCACTTAACTGACTGGAGCTGCAATCTGGTAGGCTACCAGACTGGGTACATAAACAGGACCCAACATCAAAACAATCATCTATCATGATCAAGTAGGCTTTATCCTAGGGATGCAGGAATAGTTCAATATATGGAAATCCATCAGTGTAATCCACTATATAATCAAACTCAAAGGAAAAAAAACATATGATCATCTCATTGGATACTGAGAAAGCATTTGACAAAATCCAACATCCCTTCATGATAAAAGTCTTGGAAAGATCAGGAATTCAAGGCCCATACCTAAAAATAGTAAAAGCAATATACAGCAAACCAGTAGCCAACATCAAACTAAATGGAGAGAAACTTGAAGCAATCCCACTAAAATCAGGGATTAGACAAGGCTGCCCACTCTCTCCCTACCTATTCAATATTGTACTTGAAGTCCCAGCCAGAGCAATTAGACAACAAAAGGAGATCAAAGGGATGCAAATTGGAAAGGAAGAAGTCAAATTATCACCACTTGCTAATGATATGATAATAAACTTGAGTGACCCCAAAAATTCAACCACAGAACTCCTAAACCTGATAAACAACTTCAGCAAAGTGGCTGGATATAAAATTAACTCAAACAAATCAGTGGGCTTCCTCTACACAAAGGATAAACCTGCTGAGAAAGAAACTAGGGAAACAACACCCTTCACAGTAGTTACAAATACTATAAAATACCTTGGTATGACTCTAACTAAGCAAGTGAAAGATCTGTATGAAAAGAACTTCAAGTCTCTGAAAAAAGAAATCGAAGAAAATCTCAGAAGATGGAAAGATCTCCCCCCACTCATGGATTGGCAGGATTAATATAGTACAAAAGGCCATCTTGCTGAAAGCAATCTATAGATTCAAGGCAATCTCCATCAAAATTCCAACTCAATTCTTCATAGAGTTAGAAAGAGGAATTTGCAAATTCATCTGGAATAACAAAAAACCTAGGATATTGAAAATTTTCTCCACAATGAAAGAACTTCTGATGGAATCACCATCCTTGACCTCAAGCTGTACTACAGAGAAATTGTGATAAAAACTGCATGGTATTGTTACAGTGACAGTCAGGTAGATCAATGGAATTGAATTGAAGACCCAGAAATGAACCCACACACCTATGGTCACTTGATCTTTGACAAAGGAGCTAAAACCATCCAGTGGAAAAAATACATTTTCAACAAATGGTGCTGGCCCAACTAGCAGTTAGCATGTAGATGAATGCAAATTGATTCATTCTTATCTCCTTGTACAAAGCTCAAGTCCAAGTGGATCTAGGTCCTCCACGTAAAACCAGATACACTGAAACTAATAGAAAAGAAAATGGTAAAGAGCCTTGAGCACATAGACACAGGGGAACATTTCCTGAACAGAACACCAATAGCCTATGCTCTAAGGTCATGAATCGACCAATGGGACCTGATAAAGTTACAAAGTTTCTGTAAGGCAAAGGACACTGTCAGTAAGACAAAAACAGCAACCAAGAGATTGGGAAAAGATTTGTACCAATCCTATATCTGACAGAGGGCTAATATCCAATATATACAAAGAACTCAAGAAGCTAGAGTCCAGAGAATCAAATAAACCTATTAAAAACGGGGTACAGAGCTAAACAAAGAATTCTCAACTGACAAATACCAAATGGCTGAGAAGCACCTAAGGACATGTTCAACATCCTTAATCATCAGGGAAATGCAAATCAAAACAATCCTATAATTCCACCTCACACCAGTCAGAATGGCTAGGATAAAAAACTCAGGTGACAGCAGATGCTTGCAAGGTTGTAGAGAAAGGAACACTCCTTCATTGCTGGTGGGATTGCAAGCTGGAACAACCACTCTGGAAATCAGTTTGGTGGTTCCTTAGGAAATTGTACGTAGTACTACCAGAAGGCCCAGCTATACCACTCCTGGGCATATACTCAGAAGATGCTCCAATGTGTAATAAGGACACATGCTCCACTATGTTCATAGCAGCCTTATTTATAATAGCCAGAAACTGGAAACAACCCAGATGTCCCTCAATAGAGAAATGGATACAGAAAATGTGGTACATCTACACAATGGAATACTACTCAGCTATTAAAAACAATGAATTTATGAAATTCTTAGGGAAATGGATTGATCTGGAGAATATCATCCTGAATGAGGTAACCCAATCACAAAAGAACACACATGGTATGTACTCTCTGATAAGTGGATATTAGCCCAGAAGCTCAGAATACCCAAAATACAATCCACAAACTACAAGAAGAAAGAAGAACAAAGTGTGGATACTTTGATCCTTCTTACAAGAGGGAAAGATACCCATCACAGGAGTTGCAGAGACAAACTATGGAGCAGAGATTGAAAGGATAATCCAGAAACTGCTCCACCTGTTTATCCTTCCCATATCCAATCATCAAACCCAGACACTATTGTGGATGCCAGCAAGTGCTGGCTGACAGGAGCTTGATATAGTTGTCTGCCTCTTGATATAGAGGCTCTGCCAGTGTCCGACTAATACAAAAGTAGAGGCTCACAGCAATCCATCCTACAGAGCACGTGGTCCCCAATGAAGGAGTGAGAGAAAGGACCCAAGGAACTGAAGGGTTTGCAGCCTCTTAGGATGAACAACAATATGAACTAACCAATACCGCCAGAGCCCCCAAGGACTAAACTACAAATCAAGGAGTACACATGGTGAGACTCAGGGATCCAGCTGAATATGTAGCAGAGGTTGGCCAAGTCAGTCATCCATGGGAGGAGAGGCCCTTGGTACTGTGAAGGCTCTATGCCCCAGTTTAAGGGAATGCCAGGGCCAGGATGCAGGAGAGGGTGGGTTGGTGAGCAAGGGGAGGAGAAAGGGAATGTTTTTTTTCCCCAGAGGGAAAACATGGAGAGGATATATCATTTGAAATATAAATAAAGAAAATATCAAAAAAAAAAGAAAGAAAGTCATTTGTATCAGAAAACAAACTAGCTGTAGATTTAAAACAATGACATTAGAGTCTCATTTGTCTATGTATGACCACAACTTCAAATTAAATAATACTTCTGCACATTTAAACAAGAATTAATTTTTGTACTGAAATATTATTTTTTCAAAAGCCTGATTGTCACATGTACTGGGCAGCTAAGGTGCACGTCTTTTCAAGCGAACAGAGCAAATACAATGATAATTGAAATCTGATCTAGGAGTTAGCTTGTAGATATATACAATTAACACCTCTGTCACTTTGCCTTTGTGTACATACAGGAAAAATTGTCAAGGACGATACAAAACAAAATGAGCATTACATGCCACCTAAAGTAAGTTCCACTTTAGTGCCTGAGTGGATGGAATGCTGCAAATGAAACACAGCTGGGAAAGTCCTAAAGAAAGATTGGAAAGAGTATCATAATGGGCCTTTAATGTCACCAAGGTCATTACTTCCCTCGTGAAATAAGTGCTGTGCTTCCCTTGTAAAAGAAGAGGATGACACTGTTTTTTCCACTTCATAGTAGATACAGGATTTATCACAGTTCATTTATGAGAGCCTCAAATTTTCTTGTCATATTTTGACCATGATTTATTCAGAAAAAATCACTTTTAACAGTACTGTATAATCACACTAGTGTGTACATTTGCTAAAATTTGTAACAATGTACTTGGAAATAATTAAAGTTGTTTGCCTTTTTTTCCCCATCTGAAAAGGAATATCCTAAAAGAGAAAAAAAAGTCTTAGAATAAGGCATATTCACACTATCTGGGTATTGTTTTCATATTTTAACAAAGGAAGGATTCCAATGTAATCATATCTGAATTCATTATTCTTAGATTTTTTTCCTAAATGTCTGATATCATTTTGATCTTACCAACAATTAAAGACATTCCTCCTGAAACTGTTCATTATTTTAACATGTATTTGTCATTAAATGGATTGTATATTTCTCAGATCCATAAGGAAGACTTGGCTAGTATTAGTTTCAACACTGTAGATTAGGTATACTCTCTGAGTCAGCATAATGTTATTTCAGTTCTGTATGCTAAGGCCAATATTCAATATAAGAATATTAATTTAGATTATCATGGATGTTTTGAGAAGTCAAGATTATGAATATCATAAAATAATAAAAGTGATATTTTTCATAAAATACATATGAAAAGGCTAAATTTAGATAACTCATTTCTATGGATGTAGAAATAGGCATGTTGAAATAAAAACCTAATACATGTTAAACCTGTGTTATATCAGTAAACTACATGACTATTCTTAATGAAAAATAGCAGAAGCAAGCATTAATAGTGTTAACCAGTTTGGAAATTAATATAATTGTTTTAGAGCATAATAAAAGAATCATACAATGACGGTGAAATTGTGTTGTTATTGCTGCTGCTCCTTTAATCCCATTCTCACTTCTTTGAATCAAGCACAAGGCAATGCTTGCACATAATTGATAAATACATATTCATTAACCTTCATTTCAACTTTTAGTTTGCATGTTTCTGAAACATGATTCCATCTGTCACTCAGATGTTCTAAGATTCACTATGAAGCCCAGTCTGCCAAAAATTTACAGAAAACCTCCTGACTCAATATTAAGTGCTGAGATTATAGGAATGAAGCAAGGTACTGAAAACATTATATGATGGTGTCATTTAAATATTATTTGGTAGTAGATTTCCCCAAACTTGGTATTTGCCATAATATTAAAAAGGCTTTTTATCAAAAATACATATGAGGCTCAAAGAATTTAATAGCATTATATCACTAGATTTACTAAATATTGAGTTAAATATAGATAGGTAGAATTTTTATAAGAATGCATATATTTGACCGGACTCAATTCAATTTGTTTCTGGGAAAATGATGATAAAAATCATGAAGAAAGTCTTTCTCATATAAATAAAAATAACATACAAATATATGTGGAGATTTTATATGGTAACTAGATGGGATGAATATGGGGACAAAGAAGTCCTACATTATTTATTGTTATATATTTGGTGTTGTCTAAGAAGCAAGAACTAAGATATATGAGGGAGCTGAAACATTGTGTGTTCAGAGAGATAGAAAAAGATGATAGATAGATAGATCTTAGGTAAATAACATGATATATATGTGTATATATATATATATATATATATATATATATATATATATAAACAGATAGATGATAGATTGATTGATCATAAATAATTGATAGAGGATGGATAGATGATAAATTGATCATAGATGATAGGTAGAAACATAGATAGTAGATGTTAGATATATAGATGATATATAGATACATACATACATATAGAGAGATAATATATAGATATAGATGACAGATAATAGATAGATGATAATAAATGTATAGAGAAATAATAGATAGATAGATAGATAGATAGATAGATAGATAGATAGATAGATAGATAGATAGATACAGACAGACACACAGACAGACTTGTCCTTTTTCTTCTGCCTCTTTGCTTATCTCTCCCTTACCTCCTCGCTTCAATCGTTTGGACAATGGCTTTTCACTTTGGTGAGGGTAGAGGTTCTTTATGTCTCTATTGATCCAAATGTTGATGTCTTCCAGAATCATCCACAGACACAGCCAAAAGCAATGTTTTTCCTAAGTTATTTTAGTCTTTGCAATTTTTGCACCTGTACACAATGCCCCTCAATCATATCCATCCTTCCCCAGTCCCTCCAATGTCTTCCAGAATTCTCACTGAATTCCTCTCAAGACTTCAAATCTTCCATTTATAATTTGTATCTATTTATATTTTTAGTACACTGAGTCCATTAGTGCCACTCATATGCAAATGGTCACAGAATGAACTCTAGAGGCATGTGGAGCTTAGCAGTGTGCACGTCCTAAGGAAAGACGACTCCGCCTTCCTGCAGCAAACACTTGAACTCTGATGAGTTAGGAAATAAATCAACAATCTGGTAGTGACACCAAGAGACATTTCCAAACAAACAACATACACTTAAATTCATTTTTTGGCTGGGATGACTAGATAAAAATATGAAATAAATAAAGATAACGGTTTGTGATTTAACTCAAAATAATAAATAATCATTGCTATTTATTAAAAAAACAGTAAAAACATAAGGACATACTTCAAGATAAGAGTTCAAAATGTAAGAAGTAATATAAAGTGTAAAAAAATTACATAAATGTCATTATTTCATACATAGACAGCACAGATAATTAAGCAAAACATTGTGATAGTTTGCATTTTTGATATGGCAAGCTAATTATATGAATAGTAATAGTAGGTATATAAACAAAATATACACAAATAGGTCCTGCAATAGAAGTAAATACATAGAAAAAATCAAAATGGAAGTGAAATAATGGATAGAATTCTTGGAAATGTATCTAATTTTTGACATTGGAATATGTATTACTAGAATTACATAATATTAAATTACACAAGAGAAAAGTAGTAATTTAAGCAATTTTATGCGCTAATGGAAGACAACATTCAAATATAGCAAATACAATAGGCTGGTTTATATATTTCAAGGAATTTGTAACGTTATTTGAAAACTAAGCTAGCATATTATCACTGCAAAAAAGAAAATCCTAGAAAAAATTGTGTGGACATATCAGAATAAAGTGATAATAAAAGTTTCTCAAGCAATTAGACAGTATATTGTATTATAAATCTGATATTCTTGTAAAACTGTGGTGTCAGCACAGGAATGAATTGCTAAGATGAATCAAGAAAACATAGAGGGATACAATTAATTCGGAAACACAGAATATAATAATGTTAACACGTTAAATCACTGGAGAGATGATAGATCATTCAATAAATGTTGATAGGATAGCAATTTGAAGATATAAAGTTAATTAATTCATATATTGTATCAGAATAAATTTCAGATAGATAAGTACTATTAAAAATAAAAACCAAAAGACTGGGAGAAAGGGGGGAGGGGTAAGGGGAGGGGAAGGAAGACGGGGAGAGAGAGGAAGAGGAAGAGGAAGAAAAAACTGGGGTGCGGGGAGGGAGAACTCAGAGGGAAAATATTGTTGCCCATGTGTATGGCCTGGAGTTTAAATTATCAGAATGCCTACAAAAGTGTATGTGGTGGCCAGTCTAATCTCATGTATAAGAGGCAGAGACAGGGACTGCACGACAGCCACAGTAGCAGACAGGCAAGCTCAAAATTCAGTGCATACCGTGGAGAGTAATGGAGGAATACATGCCATACCACATTCAGACCTCCATGCCATATATATACACACACACACATACACGTATATGTATACATATACATCTATCTATCTATCTATCTATCTATCTATCTATCTATCTATCTATCTAACTATCCCAACATATGAGGCCCAAGCATGCAAAGATGCATAAATGCACACACACCACACACACATAAACACATGCAGAATAGAAAACAAAAGCATGCAGAAAGAAGATATACACTATTGAAACCAAAATAAAGGGAGTTTATATACACAAGTGAGGAAAAAGAAATAATTAAATTTTGGTGTCTGTGGTAATTTGAATATGCATGGCCTAAGGAGTGGCACTATTTGGAGGTGTGGCCTTGTTGGAGTAGGTGTGTTACTGTGGGCTTGGGCTTGAATATTCCTGTCCTAGTTCTCTGGAAGCCAGTCTTCTCCTGCTTGCCTCCTGAACAAGATGTAGAACTCTCAGCTCCTCCTGCACCATGCCTGCCTAGATGCTGCCACGCTCTTGCCTTGATGAAAATGGACTGAACCTCTGAACCTGTAAGCCAGCCCCAATTAAATGTTGTCCTTATAAATGTTTCTTGGAGATGATGTCTGTTCACAGCAGTAAAACTCTAATTAACATAGTGTCTAATGTAAAATTTAAATTAAGTAGGAGTGGAGTTGTACCTGCATTTGTAGAGTATTTGCTTAGCATGGACAAAGTCCTGAGTTCAATACTCAAGAATGCAGAAACTGGACATGTGGCAGTACTGTGAAAGTGAAGAAAGGAGAAGCAAATCAAAAATAAAAACTAAATTAAAACAGAAAAAAAGATATATTGTATGAAATTCTCAGTGTATTAATAAAATATTTTATCATTGAAAACAATTTTTAAGAGTATCTAAATTATGAACACAGTTTCTACTAGACATGGTTAATCAGAGTACATATCACCAAGTGCTTACCTACAGCAGATTTTTAGATACACAACTTTAGACACGGAATGTTTTAAATTTATCTCTTATTATGGTAAACCCAGAAAGATTCATAACTTACAGAAATGATGTAATAAACCAAGATGTGTGTCAATAAATATTTAACATTTCAACAAATATTTGAGGAATAAACTCACAAAACTCTATGCATATAAAATGTTAGAATATTTTTTACTTTAGCATGGAATAAAAGCATGATACATCACTTGCCTGAACAGAAGATAATTTTATAGAATCACAACATTATAAAGGCAAACTATCAGTCCAGTCAAAGCCCATGAAACTGACAGGGCTAAAGGAGGGTGGGTTTACAGACACATGTATTGTACGATGCATTAATTATTTTTCTATTGCTGTGATAATACAGTAAGAACAAGCAGTTTAAGATATTTTGAAACCAGACCATGATGCTGAAGCAGATGTAATAGTCAAAAGGAAGCTTACATCTTGAATCACCAGCAAGAAGTAGATACCTTACTGTGGAAGATGGGAGGCCTTGGACATCTCAAGTTGGCCTCATGACATTTTTTTTCTCCAACAAGATGAAGCCTCAGAGGCATGCCCATACAGTTCCAATTGCAAACCACGTTTTTAAATATATGGGAGCCTTTCTCATCTAAACAACCACATATAGGTATATATGCTATATGGTGTGGGGAGCAGAAGGATGAATTTTAGTTTTTTTCATGACAGAATTCCAAAGATTTATCCAAAGAGAACCATACTATTTAGGAATAGAATGCAATAGTGTGGAAGCAATGTAAGATACACATGGAGACATAAGTGAATTGAAAATTGATTGGGTTCATTCATTCTATAACTTCTATAACTTGAATCTTTCTCTGATATTTAGTGAGATTTGTAATATAATGAAAAATTTAAAATGCGCAGATTTTAATCCATAAATACTTAATAAACTTTGGCTTTGTTAGTATGCATGGTTAATTGCAAAAGCTCCCTAATTGTGCTGAGTTTGCTCTTCTCTTTGAATTTACTTTCAAAAAGAAGTCTGAATGTTTCTGTCAATCTATGTCAGAAAATGGCTTCCAAATTGCATCCAAGATGTTTTCAACATCAACAAAATTAATGTGGTTTACAAGAAACCCCATAATGTAAACTTGGAAGTTCAAGGGAGATTTAGGCCAAAAGATTGGGAGTTCAGAACTATCCTTGGCTATATATCAAGTTCAAGACCAGCCCGAGCTAGCTGAGAAGTTGTGTTCAAATGCAAGCTAAGCTAAAATGTCTTATAAAACCTAAGCCACATTTGAACTGTTTCATCCATACTTTACGCTCTCTGGCTTGATCTGCTCTAGTGTTCTAGACCATCATTGTAAGGAAATTTGCCTGGGCACCTTTGAAGTCCCAGTCTTTGCTTCATCTTTGATTTTTGTTGTAATATCTCAGCATTTACATGAAAATTTTGATGGAACTGTTTAGCCATTTCCATAGAAGAACTCATGAAAATGCACTCTATCCTAGTCCATTGATCTACAATCTAATCTCTTCCACCTGAAGGTCTTGGCAACCCAGTATGAGCCCGAATATGCTGAATAAAAAATAGATTTTTCTCTGCCAAATTAATTTCTGCAAATTCTCAAATAATGCACAAACAGTACTATTAATTTTAATGGGGCCAGCGGTTTCAAGAATTTTAACAGCGTTAACAACATAAGCCGAATCAGATATCAAATTAAAAGCAAGTTGGCAACTTTTAAAAACTTCAATTACTATTTTTAATTCAACTACTTGAGAAGAGCCCGGTAAGAATTGACATAACACGGGCTCTTGTTTCTCTACCAAATAGGCCCCACAGCCTGTTTTAGAACCATCAGTAAACATATTTGGGGCCCCAGTTATAGGAGCAGCTGATGTAATCTTTGGAAAGATCACAGGATGCTCTCTAAAGAAGGACTGAGCATCTTGAAAAACTGGGCAGGCGAGCTGGAGCACTGACCTCACCGCTCGCCAAACCTCTGGGTAAAAGGAGAGGCCTGGACCCGCACTGTTGATTGGATTATAGTGGGGAGGTGCTGACAGCACGTAGTCTGTGGGGCCTTTTGTCAGTCTCTGGGCCCTTCCTCCTGCACTTCTCTTTAATAGAGCTTCTCTCAATCTTCTCAATCAAAACCTGTAATTTCTCATCTGTATCAGACCAATCTGTGGCTGAGTTCCCCTTTCCTGATTTCACTGACCGCTCTCTTTCAGCTGTTCCAGAGCTGTCTGCCCTTCCTCAACTGTCTTCCAACACTTCTGATCTTCTAGGCAGCTCTCTTTAAATTGGGCTGACCCCTCTATCTC